>NC_056558.1:11233651-11236459 GCF_013358625.1 Macadamia integrifolia | reverse complement strand
CTCATATGTTAAATAAATATTAAAGGTTCATATTCATGCCAATGTAAGATATTCATCAACTAATTTCTACTCATCAATCATCAATCATCATAACATATTAACATATAATATAAATACAAATTTATGAAACAAAATTATAAATATAAAGAAAAGAAGACATAAAAAATACAAGTATTTATTATACTTACCTCTATGATGCCAAAATGAGTGCCTAAGCCCTAAGGTCATCCACTATATTTCTACTCATGTCAAAAAAGAATGAAGCTCACCGCTGCCAGAGCAAAATGTTTTGTTTGTTTTGATTATTTTTGGTGGAGAAAAGTTGATCCCATACATGTCAAGTGTTAACAAAACCATACACCTACCAATAAAAAATCTATATTTGGAATCTTTATCAAGTAATTTTAAAATGTGTTTAAAGGAAAAAAAAAAAAAAAAACCCATAAGGCGCCACTTCACATAAGGCGGAGTACTGCCTTACCATCTCTAAACCGCATCAACGCCACGGCACTGGTAAGGCGACGCCTTACCAGCGCCTTAAAAACTATGCCCTACATCAATAGCTTTTTTGATATCTGTACCTTATTAGTTCAAATCTGAAGAAGCATTGAATGTAAGATGTACGAAATTAATTCATAGACCTAAAATAAGGACTAGGGTCTCCTCTCACCAAAAAATGAACCTTTTGAGTTTTGACACCCTTTATTGTTCTTTTTTCCTCCCTGGTGGGGTTGGGCAGACAAAGGACTTGTGCTAGCGAACATGGTATTAGAGCAGGGAGGTCGAGTGTTTGACTCCTAGAAATACAAAAATCGGTAAGGGCCGACACTTCTTCTCCCTTGGTGCCTCATGAGCTCCACGTGCAAAGACCATGGGCTCTTGATCTGTATGTGCAGGGGAGTGTTAATATATACATTGACATTGCCCTTCCCTAATAGTTCGAGCTACTAGGTGAAACGGTAGCAAACATTCCTCATGCAGAAAAGAAAGAGTTAGCCGAAGACGAAAAGCTGCACTTGGACTTCTACAAACCTAGCTTTCAGTAAAGCACAAGAAAAATTAACACCCCCCCCCCACGCCGGCCACCCTTGAGATGGTAAATCTGGCCTCTTAACTGCAAGTATAGAACTCAACAGAGAGATCAGCTAGATGGACCCATAAACACAGCGGTATAACAAAGAAAAACTCCTAAGTTTTTGAAATTGACAAGAGAGTGATCCGCTAGAGTGATCTGTTGAAATTCAAACTCCCAATCTAATCAGGCTCTAATTTTCATAGTACAATCTGATAAGTAAAAACCCAGCAACTACTCCTATTAACTCTAGGAATTATACTTAGCCACTAGTTTTCTAACTAACTTAATTACCTAATAAAGTAAACTTTGTACTCCTCGCTCCCACCCATTATAGAGGTCTATTACAATAAGAACCATGGGACCAAAGGCCCAATTTATATATAACCTAACCCAAAGCTTATTTCCATTAAAATAAGTCAACTTCGGTGATTTCTTGCCTGTCAAAAGTAAATTCAATCCACCATTTCTACCACCATAGATAATCAGGCCTAACCAGCAGGACAAGGGATCATTAGCTTGTCATCCCCTGTCTTGGTAACACCATTAAGCTCAAGTAAGATGTGTCGCCCAAACAAAATGCAGGTCCATCGGGTATTGGAATAACTTCCAAGACCAACTACGAGCAATGATCCAGGTGATATAATGTCTTCGCGGCGAAGGAGACTCAATTAGAGCCGATTCAAGGCTTTCATATCTGATCCAAGGTCACCCTCATCTGATTCAGGATTTAACATTGACCCAGCCATTGTGATTATATGGGCTTTCTATGTGAAAAGTTCTTCACCACACACCATTATGATTACTTTAAGTGGAGGTCATCCCATCCGACAGGATTGTTAGATCCTTAGCACCCACATTGGACATCTAATCAGATGATTTCCTATATTAACTAATTCCAGTGCAGACAAGTCAGAATAAAAGGATCGCAAGGTCATCAATACCTAACAAGACAAAAACCTTTATAGCATGTAAATTTTTGTAGGCTAAAGTTGTGATCACATATCAGTCATATGAGGGCCAATGTTACGATCCCACATCAGTCATATGGTGGCTGATCTCACATTGGTTCCATAAGGGCCTTGATAGGTGTTGATAAAGCCTTGAACTTCATCATCTTATGAGCCAGTTTTTAGGGGCAAGTTCTCTTAAGGTTCGTATCTGTAGTATCAGAGCAGTTGATCCTTGGTCCCTACCCTTGCACCACGGAAAGACAAACCTAGTGCTAGAATGGAGCCAATAGGAAAGGGCTACCTGCTGTCAAGTAGAGACCCTAAGATAGAGTAGAGTGGCCTAGAAAGGGCTACTTGGTCTGGAGTGAGATGCCAAGGATGTCAGTTCAGAAATGTGGCTGTTGTTACGATCCCATATTCCCATATCAGTTGAATGGGGGCTGATCTCACAAAGGTTTTGTAAGGGACTTAATGGAGGTTGATACGGCCTTGGGCTCCCTTACCTTATGAGCCGGCTTTTAGGGATAAGTTCTCCAAAGGTTTGTATCGGCCAGCGAGATCCCCTTTTTTTTTTCCGGCTCTTTTATACCCTATTTTTTTATACAAACAAATAACTCGTCATACTCCCATCTCTCATGCTCAACTTAACAACAAATAACTCCCACTACATGGGATCCATTAAATGAAATTTGTCTTGCGACCCAACCTAAATTTATAAGGTTGAAAAAAAATTTTTGAGAATTCATGATTATAAAATCGAAGTAATGATTTTATAACTTAAAA
>NC_056558.1:11232958-11233631 GCF_013358625.1 Macadamia integrifolia | reverse complement strand
GGAGAGAGAGAGAGAGAGAGAGAGAGAGAGAGAGAGAATAGGTAGGGGTGACGATGACTTGTTCAAACCACGAGGTTTAATGAATAGGGTATAATGATCATTTTAACTTTTTACTTAACAGTAACAACCGATAGGGGTTCAATACTGACATTATTCAGGAATGGCACTATAAATTACCCTGAAAAATACACACATTTACCAAATAAATAAAAAATGCACACTTAGAATAAATTAAAATAGCATCTCAAAGCTCCATGGGGCCACTCACACTGGGTAGTGGTGTTGGCAAGGGGCCTTTGCCTCAAAAAGCATGTTGTATGAGTTCATCTCCTGTTTTACCTCCTTCATGTCACTCACACTAGGTGTTTAGTGCTCTTCACCACTTTCGATGAAAGTTGAATGATTCTCATTCAACCCTAGTACGAATCATATAACCCGATCTATGCGGTTGCGGGATCACTATGAGCCCGCGTGACTAGTCAAACTGAAAGCCTGGATATCTGTAGCTAGCAAAAAAAAAAAGTTGTGACTTGTGTCAAGGATATCAAGCTAACATTATCTTTCTTTATATTGTAAAATTAAGTACGTTATAATTTGGGGGTGTGTGGGTATAGGCCTGTATGGGTTAACATTTTTTGGTGCAAAATTGGCATGAAGCCCTAGCAATTCAGAC
>NC_056558.1:11215714-11232938 GCF_013358625.1 Macadamia integrifolia | reverse complement strand
AGAAGAAGAAAGAAGAAAAAAAAGAAAAGGAAGGCTCGATCCAGCCTTCCCAGCACTGGATCGAGTCCTCTCCTTCCTTTCTTTGCCAAGATTGTGTGGCCCCCACCAAATATGATATGTTAGTAGTTTTATTTCCTAGGATTTTGTTTATTTGAGTCTTTTAAGTCCATTAGGAAACTAAGTAAATATCCTATTGATTTCTTTTTAGAAAGTTTCTTTGTTTATGAAATAGCATTCCTAGAATATTCTTTTCTTTTAGTAATTAGTCTCTTATTTATGTAAGGCCATTGGCCACGGTTCCAAATTATGAATGAATGAAGATTATTGAAGGAAAAACAGCCCCCCAATCCCCCCCTACGAATTCTCTCTCGCTGCCCTCTCCCTCTTCTCATCTCTCACTCTCGGTCTCCCTCTGTTTCTCGCCTCCTCTCTCTCACGGCTCTCTCTCTCATTCTCCTTCTCCCTTTCTCATCCTTCATCCCTCTCTTTTCTGTTTTCTGTCTTTCCTGTTGCTGCTGCCCTATTGCAGAAATTGTTCACCATCATTAGAGATTATCTCCATCGAGAAAACCCCAACTGGGTTGCTGCTGGAACTTCTCCAACAATCGGGACTGCTTTTCTTCATCAAGTAGGTTGGACTGCAACTCTTTATTTTGGAGGACTTCGACTTCTTCTTTTCTCCTCAGACCAGGACAGCAACAAGGTAAATAATTAAACTAAACCCCTCCCACCTCCATTTATCCCTGTTATATGTTGCAGTCCATTAACATTGAAACCAGCCTTTGCCCTTTTGTTTATGCCTATTTGTACCCATTGTTTTAAGATGTTTTGTCACTGTTATATCCCCAAAACCCTTGCTGATTTTCTATTTTAGTTGGCTACTAGAGGACATTGATTGTTTGCATATCTTATTTGGTGTCTGGATTGATTTGTGCTGAACCTAGCATTCGTATGACGTTTGTTTCCTTCCCCATGTCCCCACTTGAAGCTTAAGTAAGAGTTTGTGTTTTTCCGCCTAGATTATTATTGTTTTTTGCTACTTTGTTTATTAGTCTCATTCTATTTTGCATGCTTAATCTTGTTTGCTGAGTTTCTTTTTGTCCTATCTACCCAAGTCCCTTGAGTTAACCCTACCTAGTTAGTTAATCTTGTAGGAAACCTAATCACCTAGGAACTCCCTACATCATCTTGGTATCAGAGCATGGTTTTGTCTAGGTTTAGGGTAATTAGGTACTGTTGTCCCTTGTTTACATGTCTTACCTTTTGAGGTCTAGTCTCCGTCACCATCTGTCCGTGGTCGAGTCTAAGCTAAGAAAGCGATACCATAGATTAGAGGACACCCTTTTCTTTCTTAAGTTGGCGGGGCCAAATAGCATTAGACGCTATTCCCTCCAAAAGCATATACTTGAGAGGGAGATTTCTGACCTCAAGATTGAGAGGGCTAACTACCTGTCTCAATTGGAGACTCTGAGTAGACCTTGAGTCTTTGGTGGCAACCGTACCATTGGCTGCCCATCTCCTTATGTCCACTCGTAGTGGTAGAGTATACCAGGATATGTCTGACCCTCCTAGCACCTCCACCCAATCTGAGCAACTGGCTGAATTCATGAAAGCCATCCAAGCTGCCCATCTCCAAGCCCTTACCGATAAGTTGGCTGCCCTCGAGACAAGTGCCCAAAACCCTGATAGACGGCAAGGCCATAACACAACTGGCACTGAACCTGAGGGCAGGGGCCCTAACCCTGAGGAAGTAGACGAAAATAACTAGACTGATGGTTATGACCAGATAGGGGATAACTTCCAAGACCTAAGGCGTGGTAGGGATCAGGGTAGGGGTAGAGGCCCACCGCCAAGACGGCAAACCCAATATGGAGATGATGAGGGTTATGAGCATCATGATAGGGCCTTTGATGTCAGACAGATGATTAAGGTAGATGCCCCTACCTACGACGGTCAGATTGATGCTAGGATCCTTCTGGATTGGATCAAGCAGATGGATAGGTACTTTGATTTCTACGATATGCCAGAGGAAGTCCGATACCGATTTGCTAAGTTCAAGCTTATTGGAGCTGCCCAGGACTTCTGGACAGACCTAGAGTACCAGGAGGACCACCTAGGACTTGAGCCAATCACCACCTGGGTAGAAATGCAAGAGAGGCTCAAGAAGGAATTTTTTCCTATAAGTGAAGGGAATTTCTGCGATATTTCATTCAACAGCTGAAGGGCTCCAGTTGTTGAATGAAATGAATACTCTGAAGCAAGGGAAGTTGACTTTGACTGAATATATGAGCAAGTTCAATGAATTGAAAATTAGAAGCCGTATTCGGGAGGATGTTGAGCAGACGCTATCCAGATTCCTTATCAGGCTCAACTCCGAAATTCAGTCTCGTATAGCACCCCACCTAGTGCGAGACGTTTCACAGGCCTTCAGGATAGCCCTTGAGGTGGAATCCTCCATGAGAACTTATTCTCAGAGGAAGAGCTTCCAAGCTGGGGAGTCCCAATTTAGAAAACCACCCCAAGGCTCAACTGGATTCCCAAAAACCCCTGCTGCACCACAACGTCAATTTGACAACAAGGGTAAAGGAATTTTGGGAGAAGCACCCAAGAGTAGTGGGCAACAACAGTGCTTCAAGTGTCGTGGGTTTGGTCACTTCTCCAGAGAGTGTCCCAATAGGAATCTTTATGTAAGAGAGCAAACCCCTGAAGAAAGTGACCAAGAGGGTTTTCAGGATCATGAGTATGAGGACCATAGACCAGATGAGACCATATCTGATGAGGACACCGAGGAGGCCAGTGACCTCAAGCTAAGCATTGTGCGTTGCATGGTCTCACAACCTAAGAGTAGCGATGATTGGCGACGAACTAATATTTTCATCACTTACACATGTCATCAGGGCAAGAACTGTCGCATCACCATAGACAGCGGGAGTTGCATGAATGTGGTCTCCAAGAGCGCTGTTGCTCAAATGGGCCTCAAACCTGAACCCCACCCCAAGCCTTACAAGGTTGCCTGGGTTGATTAGTCCACCATTCCCGTTAATCTGAGGTGTTTAGTTCCCTTAGACTTTGCAGGATATGAGGATCGAGTGTGGTGTGATGTCCTAGAGATGGATGTTGCCCACATCATTCTAGGTAGACCCTGGTTATATGACCGGGATGTCACTAATTACGGGAAGTCTAACACCTATGTCTTTGAGTTCAAAGGGACGAAGATCAGACTGACCCCTAGTGCCCCTAGGGAAGTTAGGGTTCCAGAACACAAGGGAAGTACATCCAAACACACCCCCACCAAAACACTCAACATTTTAAATCAACAACAATTTGAAGGAGAGTGTCACGAGTCAGAGGTGATTTATGCTCTAGTTGCCGTACAGAGTAATACCGATAGGTCACGCTTATTCACTGAGGCTCCTAAAGAAGTGCAACCCTTATTGAGGAAGTTCGAGAGGTTATTCCCTGAGGAACTACCTGATGAGTTACCGCCTATGCGTGACATCCAGCATGCTATTGACTTAGTTCCAGGATCCTCTCTCCCGAACTTACCCCATTACCGAATGAATCCCAAAGAACATGCCGAACTTAAACGGAAAGTGGATGAACTGTTGCAGAAGGGATTCATTAGGGAAAGCCTTAGCCCGTGTGTTGTACCTGCCTTGCTCACGCCAAAAAAAGATGGTACCTGGCGTATGTGTGTTGATAGTAGGGCCATCAATAAGATCATCATCAAGTATAGGTTCCCTATCCCTAGGCTTGATGACATGTTGGATATGATGGCCAACTCTTCGATCTTTTCGAATATTGATCTCAAGAGCGGGTACCACCAGATTAGGGTTAGGCCTGGAGATGAGTGGAAGACAGCCTTCAAGATGAAGGATGGCCTCTTTGAGTGGTTCGTCACGCCTTTTGACTTGTCAAATGCACCTAGCACCTTCATGAGGATAATGAATCAAGTGCTTCAACCATTCATTGGCAAATTCCTTGTGGTTTACTTTGATGACATCCTCATCTATAGTAAGACCTTGTCTTCCCACTTGGATCACTTACAGAAGGTTTTTCAGGTGCTCTTACAAGAGAAACTCTATGTCAACCTCAAGAAGTACACATTCATGAGTGATCAAGTCATCTTCCTGGGATTTGTTGTGTCAGCTCAGGGAGTATCTGCTGACCCTGAGAAAGTGAGAGTGATTATAGAGTGGCCTAAGCCAACTAACATTCATGAGGTACGAAGCTTTCATGGCTTAGCCACTTTCTACAGAAGATTCATCTACCGGTTTAGTTCCATTATGTCTCCTATCACCGATTGCATGAAAAAGGAGTTTCAATGGACTAAGAGTGCTACGAAGGCCTTTAATAAGATTAAAAAGCTTATGACTGAATCTCCAGTCCTGCGCCTCCCAGATTTCTCTAAGGTCTTCGAAGTGAATTGTGATGCATCTGGTATTGGGATAGGTGGCGTCCTAGGACAAGAGGGCCACCCTATTGCCTATTTTAGTGAGAAGCTTAATAAAGCTAGGCAACGATATTCCACATACGACAAGGAATTCTATGCGGTTGTCCAATCATTGCGCTATTGGCGACATTACCTTTTACCGCAAGAATTGGTGCTATTCTCTGACCACCAAGCTCTGAGATACCTAAGTGCCCAAAAGAAACTTAACCAGAGGCATGCCAAGTGGGTTGAGTTTCTCCAAGAGTACACTTTTGTACTCAAGCACAGACCTGGTGTCGAGAATACTGCTGCAGATGCACTAAGCCGGGTGAACATGTTCCTCATTCGCACCAATGCTAGGAGTCAGGCTAGTGTGCTACTCCAGGCAATGAGTGTAGAGATTGTAGGGTTCGAGCGACTCAAGGACCAATACCCCACCTGTCCTGATTTTAGTGAGTCGTTCACTTCCTTAAATGAAGGCAACCCAGTTAACCGCTCGGACTACCTACTTAGGGAGGGTTTTCTTTTTAAAGGAAGCAAGTTGTGCATTCCCAGGACTTCACTCCGAGATTTCTTGATCTGGGAATTGCAAGCTGGGGGAGTCGCTGGCCACTTCGGTCGCGATAAGACCATCACCCTCGTTGAGGACCGATTCTTTTGGCCAGGACTGAAGAGGGATGTTGCTAGAGTTGTGAGTCAGTGTAGGACATGCCAGACCGCCAAACAACAAAAGCAAAACACGGGTTTGTACACTCCCCTACCCGTTCCCCATTCCCCTTGGCAGGACCTTAGCATGGACTTCGTGCTTGGTCTACCAAGAACTTTGAGAGGCCATGATTCTATTTATGTGGTTGTGGACCGCTTCTCGAAGATTGCCCATTTCATCCCATGCTCTAAGACCTCCGATGCATCCATAGTAGCCAAACTTTTCTTTAATGAGGTTGTCAAATACCATGGGTTACCCCTCACCATAGTGTCCGATAGGGATGTTAAGTTCACTAGTCATTTTTGGAGGACCCTATGGCGGATGATCGGCACGAAGCTCCGTTTCTCCTTCGCTTTCCACCCTCAGACCGATGGCTAGACCGAGGTTGTCAATAGGAGCTTAGGGAATTTATTGCGTTGCCTCATAAGAGAACACCTTACCAATTGGGATCGAGTCCTTAGCCAGACTGAGTTTGCATATAATAGTTCTAAGAACCGTACCACTGGTCTGTCCCCCTTTGAGATCTCTTCAGGATACCAGCCCCGGGCACCCATAGACCTTATCCCAGTCATGTCTAGTTCCAGGACCTCTCAGTCAGTCGAATCTTTTGCTCACCATATACATGATTTGCATGCAGGTATAAGAAGACATATAGCGCTGAGCAATGAGCAATACAAATCGAAGGCAGATGTGCACAGAAGGCTACAAGAGTTTCAAGAGAGCGATATAGTGATGGTAAGAATCAAGCCGCAACGTTTTGTTAGGGAAAAAGCGAGCAAGCTACATGCTCGTAGCACAGGTCCGTTCAAGGTACTCAAGAGGATAGGTACCAATGCGTATGTTCTTGATTTGTCAGCTAGCATGGAGATCAGTATTATTTTTAATGTTGAAGACCTAGTTCCATACCATGGTACCTCTACCTTTAGCCCTTTCTATTCTGATGACTTGAAGACTTCCCCTTCAACATTGATGAGACTTCTGAACCAAGCCAACCACTTCCCCCCACCTCATTACCACCTGTGCCTAAGGTCACGAGAAGAACTGAAGAAGTTGAGGAAATCCTTCATGAGAGGACTGTGTCCACACACACTAGAGGTTCTTGGTCAAGTGGCGTGGACGTCCGGAAATTGACAACACCTGGATCACAATGCAAGAAGTCCAACAACTCAACTCAGACCTACTTGAGTATTACATGAGCTTTAATTCACCGGAGGTGAATTCTTCCAAGCCGGGGAGAGTTGATGGGGACATCAAGACGTACAGTCGAAGGAAGAAGAAGATCCAACCTTCTTTGTGGTTGGAGGATTAGGAGGAAGAAGAAGAAAGAAGAAAAAAAGGAAAGGAATGCTCGATCCAGCCTTCCCAGCGCTGGATCGAGTCCTCTCCTTCCTTTCTTTGCCAAGATTGTGTGGCCCCCACCAAATCTGATATGTTAGTAGTTTTATTTCCTAGGATTTTGTTTATTTGAGTCTTTAAGTCAATTAGGAAACTAAGTAAATATCCTATTGATTTCTTTTTAGAAAGTTTCTTTATTTATGAAATAGCATTCCTAGAATATTCTTTTCTTTTTAGTAATTAGTCTCTTATTTATGTAAGGCCATTGGCCACGGTTCAAAAAGATGAATGAATGAAGATTATTGAAGGAAAAACAGCCCCCCAATCCCCCCTACGAATTCTCTCTCGCTGCCCTCTCCCTCTTCTCATCTCTCACTCTCGGTCTCCCTCTGTCTCTCACGGCTCTCTCTCTCATTCTCCTTCTCCCTTTCTCATCCTTCATCCCTCTCTTTTCTGTTTTCTGACTTTCCTGTTGCTGCTGCCCTATTGCAGAAATTGTTCACCATCATTAGAGATTATCTCCATCGAGAAAACCCCAACTGGGTTGCTGCTGGAACTTCTCCAACAATCGGGACTGTTGTTCTTCATCAAGTAGGTTGGACTGCAACTCTTTATTTTGGAGGACTTCGACTTCTTCTTTTCTCCTCAGACCAGGACAACAACCAGGTAAATAATTAAATTAAACCCCTCCCACCTCCATTTATCCCTGTTATATGTTGCAGCCCATTAACATTGAAACCAGCCTTTGCCCTTTTGTTTATGCCTATTTTTACCCATTGTTTTAAGACGTTTCGTCACTGTTATATCCCCAAAACCCTTGCTGATTTTCTATTTTAGTTGGCTGCTAGAGGACATTGATTGTTTACATATCTTATTTGGTGTCTGGATTGATTTGTGCTGAACCTAACATTCGTATGACGTTTGTTCCCTTCTCCATGTCCCCACTTAAAGCTTAAGTAAGAGTTCATGTGTTTTTCCGCCTAGATTATTATTGTTTTTTGCTACTTTGTTTATTAGTCTCATTCTATTTTGCATGCTTAATCTTGTTTGCTAAGTTTCTTTTTGTCCTATCTACCAAAGTCCCTTGAGTTAACCCTACCTAGTTAGTTAATCTTGTAGGAAACCTAGTCACCTAGGAACTCCCTACATCAATAGCTTTTTTGACATTTGTACCTCATTAGTTCAAATCTGAAGAAGCATTGAATGTAAGATGTACGAAATGAATTCATAGACCTAAAATAAGGACTAGGGTCTCCTCTCACCAAAAAATGAACCTTTTGAGTTTTGACACCCTTTATTGTTCTGTTTTTCCTCCCTAGTGGGGTTGGGGAGACAAAGGACTTGTGCTAGCGAACATGGTATTAGAGCAGGGAGGTCGAGTGTTCGACTCCTAGAAATACAAAAATCGGTAAGGGCCGACACTTCTTCTCCCTTGGTGCCGCATGAGCTCCACGTGCAAAGACCATGGGCTCTTGATCTGCATGTGCAGGGGAGTGTTAATATATACATTGACATTGCCCTTCCCTAATAGTTCGAGCTACTAGGTGAAACGGTAACAAACATTCCTCATGCAGAAAAGAAAGAGTTAGCCGAAGACGAAAAGCGGCACTTGTACTTCTACAAACCTAGCTTTCAGTAAAGCACAAGAAAAATTAACCCCCCCCCCCCCGCCGGCCACCCTTGAGATGGTAAATCTGGCCTCTTAACTACAAGTATAGAACTCAACAGAGAGATCAGCTAGATGGACCCATAAGCACAGCGGTATAACAAAGAAAAACTCCTAAGTTTTCGAAATTGACAAGAGAGTGATCCGCTAGAGTGATCTGTTGAAATTCAAACTCCCAATCTAATCAGGCTCTAATTTTCATAGTACAATCTGATAAGTAAAAACCCAGCAACTACTCCTATTAACTCTAGGAATGATACTTAGACACTAGTTTTCTAACTAACTTAATTACCTAAAGTTTTCTAACTAACTTAATTACCTAATAAAGTAAACTTTGTACTCCTCGCTCCCACCCATTATAGAGGTCTATTACAATAAGAACCATGGGACCAAAGGCCCAATTTATTTGTAACCTAACCCAAAGCTTATTTCCATTAAAATAAGTCAACTTCGGTGATTTCTTGCCTGTCAAAAGTAAATTCAATCCACCATTTCTACCACCATAGATAATCAGGCCTAACCAGTAGGACAAGGGATCATTAGCTTGTCATCCCCTGTCTTGGTAACACCATTAAGCTCAAGAAAGATGTCTCCCAAACAAAATGCAGGTCCATCGGGTATTGGAATAACTTCCAAGACCAACTACGAGCAATGATCCAGGTGATATAATGTCTTCGCGGCGAAGGAGACTCAATTAGAGCCGATTCAAGGCTTTCATATCTGATCCAAGGTCACCCTCATCTGATTCAGGATTTAACATTGACCCAGCCATTGTGATTATATGGGCTTTCTATGTGAAAAGTTCTTCACCACACACCATTATAATTACTTTAAGTGGAGGTCATCCCATCCGACAGGATTGTTAGATCCTTAGCACCCACATTGGACATCTAATCAGATGATTTCCTATATTAACTAATTCCAGTGCAGACAAGTCAGAATAAAAGGATCGCAAGGTCATCAATACCTAACAAGACAAAAACCTTTATAGCATGTAAATTTTTGTGGGCTAAAGTTGTGATCACATATCAGTCATATGAGGGCCAATGTTACGATCCCACATCAGTCATATGGCGGCTGATCTCACATTGGTTCCATAAGGGCCTTGATAGGTGTTGATAAAGCCTTGAACTTCATCATCTTATGAGCCAGCTTTTAGGGGCAAGTTCTCTTAAGGTTCGTATCTGTAGTATCAGAGCAGTTGATCCTTGGTCCCTACCCTTGCACCACGGAAAGACAAACCTAGTGCTAGAATGGAGCCAATAGGAAAGGGCTACCTGCTGTCAAGTAGAGACCCTGAGATAGAGTAGAGTGGCCTAGAAAGGGCTACTTGGTCTGGAGTGAGATGCCAAGGATGTCAGTTCAGAAATGTGGCTGTTGTTACGATCCCATATTCCCATATCAGTTAAATGGGGGCTGATCTCACAAAGGTTTTGTAAGGGACTTAATGGAGGTTGATACGGCCTTGGGCTCCCTTACCTTATGAGCCGGCTTTTAGGGATAAGTTCTCCAAAGATTTGTATCGGCCAGTGAGATCCCCTTTTTTTTTTCCCGGCTCTTTTATACCCCATTTTTTTAAACAAACAAATAACTCGTCATACTCCCATCTCTCATGCTCAACTTAACAACAAATAACTCCCACTACATGGGATCCATTAAATGAAATTTGTCTTGCGACCCAACCTAAATTTATAAGGTTGAAAAAAAAAATTTTGAGAATTCATGATTATAAAATCGAAGTAATGATTTTATAACTAAAAAAAAAAAAAAGCAGAAGAAGAAGAAAAAAATCTGAAAAACTCTTTATGGAAGCTCAATTAACCAATCAATCGAATACAATAAAAACCCTACATGATTAGTCATGTTTGCATTTATAAAATAAGAATACCTAGTGCACGAGGCTCCCACCACTGTGGGGTATGGGAATGGTCATAAATAAAAAGATTTTATTAGAAACAGATAGATATTTTTACCACTAGAATGTTGAAAAGTTTTCTATTACTTGTGGGGAGTGTAGACTTAATGTCATTTATATGGTCTAGTGTAGACAAGCATGTCTTGATGGTTATCTAGTTCTGCCACTTCGCTAATCTTGTTTAGGCTGAAACTTGACATGTGAACAAGGACTTGGAAAAACTCAACCCCATAAACCAGCTTACAAGGTGAAGGAACCTAAAACAATATCAACCTACATCAAATCTCTTTCGAAACCAATGTGGGATTAGCCCCTTATATGACTGATATGGGTTTGTAACATACCACCACGCATCCGAACCAACGTTCACAGCCATAGTTGTCAAGGCGTCGCCTAGGCGTCCAGGCGGTTTTCCTGGGGCCTAGGCGGCAGTCGCCTTATTGCACTGCATACCGCCTTGTGTTTTGGCACTTATTTATGCCAAATATCATTTAAGTAAATGCTTTTTATATTTGTTATTTCATTTACTTAAGATATTATTCATAAATAAGCAAATACCCCCTATTTGAATCCAATAAAAATAGTTTAAAAATCAAATTCCAAAAGGATAAAAAGTCCCAGTCCAAGAAGAAAAACTGGATTTTGGTTATAGGGGCGATTTTCAACTTTTAAATGCTGGAGTTTTTCTCAATTATGAAAATTTTATAAATTCTATCATGTTAAAACATTGCTAAAAACCAAAAGTCCGGCAAAATAATTTTTTGTTTTGATATCCATAAAATTATTTTCATTTAGGCGATTTTAACAGCATTCGCGCACTTAAAAATAAGTTTGACCGGAGCATAACTTTGTCATTACAACTTAGATTTAAGTAATCTTAAACTTGTTGGAAAGTTGGTTTTACATTATAACTGATACAAAAAGTCTCATGTAAAAATAATATCATTTGACCAGTCAAACTTGTTATAGAACCAGAGCATTTCTCTAAATTTTGATTTTTTATAACTTAATATGGCTTAATGTTAATTTTTTATGATTTAATATGACTAACTGTTGATTTTTAATGACTTGATGTTGCTTAATCTTGATTTTTTATGATACAAGGTATATATAGCTTACTAAATAATGTTAGAAAAAATGAAAAATAAAAAATAACAATTGGTCACCTTGTTCGCCTCAAGGCGTGCGCCTTCTCGCCTAAGCGCTTAGACAACCCTCCACCGCCTTGGTTCACCTTGGCGCCGTGACAACTATGTTCACAGCGATCCTCTCCGAATCAAGTAGCCCATTCTAAGTGGTGCACTCTGCTCCAGGGTCTCTACCTTGTGGGAGCTAGCCATTTCCCAACAACTTTAGCTCTAGCACCAAGTTGCCCCTTCCGTGTGAGGTTTGGACCATTTATACAAACTTGGAAGAACTTAACCCAAAAAATCAACTTACAAGGTGAGGGAACCCAAAACCATATGAACCCGCATCAGATCTCTTTCAAAACCGATTTGAGATTAGCCAACCATATGATAGACATGGGATCGTAACAGGACCGTCTAATCTATCCGCCCACAAAATTTTGGACCCGTTAGACATGCCACGTGGCTTAAAAAGGTAGGTTCTATAGATAAGCTTATCTCAAGGGCTGTAGAGGCAACTGGCCTAGTTTTTATATAATTATGCGTGTTTATTAATTGCTCCACCTAAAAAATGCCTAAAATTTATTCCCACAAAAGAGCAACACAATGCATGAAGCTCCCGCTACTGCAAGGTCTAGGAGGGGCAAGTGTAAGCAGCCTCACCCCCTGCTTCGCAGAAGAGGCTGTTTCCAAGTTTTAAACTTGTGACTAACATGTTGCAATAGTGCAACTTAACCGTTGTGCCACAGGCTCGCCCACTAGTTCTATATTATTACCTTCAGAAGGCATTGATACATGGCAAAACTAATTCATAAATCAAATCGTGATACCAAATAAAAAAGATGGAATGGTAATTAAAAATGACCTCTAAAAAACATAAGAAGGTGCATATACCTTGTGAAAGATGGAAACCTTCTTGGTAAAAATGAGGGCTTAGCGCAGTGGATAGAGGAGAAACTTCTCATTTTCTATGGTACTGATTCGATATAGAGGTTAAAGAGTCTTCAGATATCTCTGCTACTTCACATGAATTTTTCAGGTGTTCTATGAACAGTAAACTCTTGGACCAAAATTAGGAGGATTTCATTCCAGCAAAATGGCAAGCACAGGTGATGCGTAGATTCCACTCTGAGGGTAGCAGTTCAATAGAAGCAGGAAGATGTGATAACATTTGAGAAAAAAAGAGAAAATACCTATGCAAGAAAACCTACAATGGAGAAATTCAAAGATTACACGAAAAAAAAAACGAATAAAACAAATCAGGGTTCTCTAATTTCATTTGAAGAACAGGAAGATGGGATTACAGGTACCTCCGATGATGACCACTTCGGGTGCAACACTTAAGGGCCTTGAGTAGCTAGAAGAGTATCGAAAGCTTCCAGCTTCATCGATTGGAGCATGCTTGCTCATTTGCCATCGTCACTCTTCAGGGTTGAGTGGCTGAGGACGGAAATGTGAGGTCCTCGTCCTTCACCGTGGCAGCTTCTCAGATTTTGGGCGAATCATCTAAATCAGTGGACTGGGCCTAAGGTCTTGGGTCATGGGTATGGCCTATGGGTATAATGGGCCACTGGGAGGGGATTACAATAATTGGCTGGGACTTTGGTTAATTTATTACTGCAATTACATGCCCTACTAGGCCCTCTCTCGGAAAAAAAAACAAAAAAGAAGGAAAAAACCCCTGATGCCCTTGATGACTGCCAATTTGTACTTGAGATAAGTTCCAAACCCCAATCTTGAAGGGAAGAATAGTCCCCAAGGGCTTCCTTTACTGCCGGTCCAGGAAAATAACAAAGCCTATAAAGCTTGGTGGATAGAAGCTTTCATTATTAATAAGCCAGAGCCAGATTGGCCTTTTTCCCTCTTTTGTTGTTTCCCTCGATCAAGCTTTGACCAGTAGTCTCAGACTCAGGCCCAACGGCCCTACGCAAGGCAGATCAAGGCAAACAGCCTCATTAATGCCCTTACCCTTTGTCTCATATCTAGCAAAGGTTCCTGAACTCTTTATTTTATTTAGGGGGAAAAAAGGGAAAAGGCGGATTCTAATATACCCTTCACATAATAAACAGTGAGCAACACTGACACTTTCTTGTTTTGACCACATGGATCTCATATGAATGATACCATTCTCCCGATCCTCATTGGTGTAGTGTGTGAATTTTTTCTTACATAACATTGTGAGAAACCCTCCTCAAAATTAGATATAGAAATAGAATGATGTAAATTACAAAAAGTTGAACGAAGTGGTATGGAGTTTCCGCAGGATAGTAGCTGTAAGTGCCTGTAACCTTGGATTTGCTCTTCGGCTTAGCTGTCAGGCTATGTGGCCCCTATGTCAGTGCAAGGGCCAATGGGTGTGTGTGCAACCCTGCTAGGGCATCCAAGGGGAGGGGGTGGGGTGGTCATTTCACTACTCCCATATGAAAAGGCATAGGGAGCACCGCGATGGGTGTGTGTGCCACCCCCTGAAGAATGTAACACCCCCTCTATTTCACCAAATTGGACTCAAACCTTCTATCGTCAATCACTGTTGAAGAATATATTTTATATACTGATATCAGCTATTATATTTTATTTTAAATACCAAAATACCCTTACTAAATGTGAAGTACCTAAAATGCCCATGTGATAAGTTTCATCCCAAATCATCTACACCTACAGCCATGTCGCCACCAGCTTCTCCATTCAGCTCACATACTCTCAGGTAACCCACGTTCGAAGGCATACTCTCCATCATCCCGACAAGATCCGCCACCTGCACACCACCCACACCCCTCACTTTCTCGGCCTCTCCAATGCTTCCGGTCTCTAGCCCAGTTCTGAATCTTCTGATTACACCAATGTATTATCATTGGCGTTATTCCTGAGAGCCCCAGCTTTTCCGAGACAATTGATTGTCTATGCTCTACAAGCAGGTCAGAAGGTTTATGTCTTCCACGCGGGCACCGACATGCAAAGTGATTGTTCTTCTTCTTCTATTCTGCAACAATAACCTGAAGATAGATGAATACTTCACATCTTACGTGAGGCCTCTCAACGAACTCCAAAAAAGTAGGGCGAACCCAGTTAAACAAAATTTACTTGATTCAGATAAATTAAGAATCAATCTATCAGAGCAGGTCAACCTGGCAGTTATGCAGTAATACCAGAAACAAATATACTTCTTTTTTTTTTTGGTAAAGAGAAACAAATATACTTCAAAGCAAGGAACTAAATCAGTTATTTTTTCAGGAATTTCTAAAATTTCCCACAAACCAGGTTTCGTCTCAGGGTCCAACGAGATAGCTGAAACTTCCGAATATTGACTTGTTGGAGCCAGATTTGATCCAATATTAGGCCTGTAAAAGTGCTTCCTCCCTCTTAGAAAGCAAAGAAAGATTATAACAATCGATAAGGTTTCAAACCCAAATGATGATCAGTCTGATTTGTAGGGTTCCTGGAAGCCAGATTTGTGCTTAGGTGGCTATGTAGATTGTAGATCCACCAGATTAATTGACACTTTTGGAATCAAGAAGATTAGGTAGAAAATAATAGATTGTTGACTTTTGCATCTCTGTTTGAATTGGATTATACTGAAATGAGAGTTCCAGATTCAAGCTGGAACTCCCATGGGTTTCTTTTTTTGATTGTTGTTTTGCAGGGACAAATCCCTTGTTTCCCAGCTGAAACTAAAATGGGTTTCTTTTTTTTATATTGAAAACCTAATTGGCGTGGATCAGAGTCGTTTGGTTTTGGTTTCTTTTTTCTCCTCCGGTGGCGGGTATTGCTATTGTCACCTCGAGGGACTCAATTCCTCCAAAGTAGTTGGGAAGATCGTTGTCTGCGATTGTGGCCGGAAAGTGAAGAAAGGGTATATCATCAAAAGCGCCGCGCCGGCGGCATAGGGATGATAATGGCAAACACCGCCGATTGTATGGAAGAGCTCATCGCCAAATTTTATGTCATCCTTGCGACCATGGTTGGCCGAATTGCAGGTGGGGGCTGGAGAGAGATCGAGAGAAAATAGGTAGGGGTGACGATGACTTGTTCAAACCACGAGGTTTAATGAATAGGGTATCATTTTAACTTTTTATTTAACAGTAACAAACGGTAGGGATTCGATTCTAATTTGGTGAAAAAGAGATGTTCCTATAATACTGACATTATTCAAGAGTGGCACTATAAATTACCTTAAAAAATATATATATTTACCAAATAAATAAAAAACGCACATTAGAATAAATTAAAATAGCATCTCAAAGCTCCATGGGGCCACTCACACTGGGTAGTGGTGTTGGCAAGGGGCCTTTGCCTCAAAAAGCATGTGGTATGAGTTCATCTCCTGTTTTACCTCCTTCATGCCACTCACACTAGGTGTTTAGTGCTCTTCACCGCTTTCGATGAAAGTTGAATGATTCTCATTCAACCCTAGTATGAATCGTATAACCCGATCTATGCGGTTGCGGGATCACAATGAGCCCGCGTGACTAGTCAGACTGAAAGCTTGGATATCTATAGCCAGCAAAAAAAAAAAAATTTGTGACTTGTGTCAAGGATATCAAGCTAGCATTATCTTTCTTTATATTGTAAAATTAAGTACGTTATAATTTGGGGGTGTGTGGGTATAGGCCTGTATGGGTTAACATTTTTTGGTGCAAAATTGGCATGAAGCCCTAGCAATTCAGACTAAAGTCTATTCCATCCAACGGCAGTGATGATGCCTATTCACCCAAGAGGTCATTGGCACTTATGGGTTTCCTTTGTGGCTTTCATGATCAGTTAAACCAATTAACATCATTACAGATATTACGGCCAATGCCTGAATTTCATTACAGAGCCTGATTTCAGCCTAGGAGTTGGGAGATCTGAAATTTTGGACTCATAGTTTGGATTATGATAAGCAGAGGATTTCTGTTAGACGAGTGGCAACAACAAAAGCAAGATTCCTCCACAGAATCACAGACAGATTGAAGCAACTGGAGACAAAAAATTAATTTATATATATTATGGTTAAAAAGAAAGAATGAGGACTATGATGCTACAGCTCAGCAGTAAGACAAGCCATGAAGAGCTCGTCCCACAAAATTGACCAGATTTCTGTATTCTACACAAACTCACCAACACATCTATAAATAGCTTCACCATCGAGAGCAACCCAAAAATGAAACTGATAAGAAAAACAGCTAATCCCTTGTTCTCCATGTGCTTCTGATCATACCGGATCTTTTCAACCTCCGATCTGCAAAATGATGTAAACAACTTATAGCTCTTCAATAGATTGCATCATGCAATCATGAAAACAAATAATAGCAGAAACAGTTAGAAAGTAAAAATATGATTATTACTGAGCATTCATTTTAAACATTGAAATGAGAGTGAACCAAGTATTTGGAGGTCCCATGCAAGATAACAAGCTATTTTAGTGGCCTTGGATCTAATAAATAATGCATGCTGTATGATTGAAGAAGCTTATCTTTTTTTTTCTTATCCACTTCCAAGCATTTGCACAACCAGTCTGTGGCCTTTTGGGGAATGCCAATGTTAACCTAGTTGACATTGATCCAAGAGTACATGATAAAGAGCTCATGAGAAAACCCATATTAATAATCCAGATCCAGATGATTGGCACAGATAAATCTCATTATAATCAGATTCTTAATCAGCCAGAGACTGGTACCTCCAAAGAGAATTCAAGATAATTTAGTTAGAACATAGAATATACCAGTCTGCACTATTTACTTTACTTGTATATGTTATACCCTAGGTCAGTGCTTTGATCATATGCAACCACAGACAAGTAAGACTAAAAATAATATAAGCACATACGAACACAATACAACAGAAAATTTCATCTAAGGTTTAAAAGTTAGTCCCAAAAATTATGAAAACCCAGTTTTTGGATCAGGCACATGACCAAACTTTTGGTTGGAAGCAATAGAGGGGTGCTTCATTTTCCATCATGCCCTCACCACAAGGCCCATTATTCCTCTAAGCATTTGTAAATAACTGCATCTTCCCTATTTAGTTACCACCTCTTCATCAGAACGTAAATTTTGATATCCGA
>NC_056558.1:11208056-11215694 GCF_013358625.1 Macadamia integrifolia | reverse complement strand
AAAAAAAAAAAAAAAAAAAAAAAACAAACAAACAAAAAAAAAAAAAAACAAAACTAAGTGTTCATTTCATCGTGAACCTCCACATCTACACACTTTTCTGGGAATATTATTACCTCCTTTTCTTCTGGTAATATAATAGAACTCCAACACATACAGAACTCCTACCCTCAACTGAACTTTTTCCTGATCTACTTTGAAAATAAAAATGGATCTGCTTCAAAAAGATAAAGATGTGGCCTTTGTGTTTGACAGAGAATATTAGATAAGAAATTATCAAGATTAAATGCAGAACTCAAAAAACCCTGAAGCATTTCCCTCTCCTCCAATCCCTCCCTCCACAAATAAAAAATTGTACTAAGATAAATATCTATTCCAAGTTGCAATTTTGCTCAACAGCCACTTCAGGTCTGTTTGGCAACTATTTTTTTAAGTATATCTGTTGTTCTTCTGTTCTTTTGGAACAAAAAAGAACAGAATATGTTTGCCAACACTGGTTCAATTTATTTTCTTTTGTTGTGAACCGAACAAAAAGAACACAAATGTTGAATTAAAAAAAATAAAAAATAAAGGGCTTGCCCACGACATTACACTCGATCAACCCCCTCCCCCCTCTTTCCCTATCTCTCCCTCCTTAACTTCCTTCCTCCCCTGAAACCCTTGCCCTCTCCTTCCCTACTCACAACCTCCCCCTCCAGCACCAACATGCTCCCTGCAAACCTTTCCCCATTCTGCTCCCTCTACTCTCTCCTTGACATCCTTGCCCCCGCCATTTCTCTCTCTTGCACTGTCTCCCCAAAGTTAAATCTGAGCCTCTCCGTCTCGACATCTCTCTATCCTTAATCCATTTCTTCTTTCAGAAATCTTTCTGTTATGCTCCTCAGAGAAGACCCTAAGAATATGAGGAGAAAGAAAAGGTGAGAAGAAGCTCTGATCTGGTGGCTCATGGCGACAGAATTGGACAGCTGAAGACAACAAAGGGACTCCAGTGTGTAGTTGATGCTCTGATGCAGCAGCACTCCGATGGATCGACCCAAGCCTGCTCCAGAACCCGGACCAGGACCCAGATCCAATTTGGGTTCCAAGTTACTAATTTGGATTCAAGATTAATAGAATATTTTAGGATTTTATTTTATTTTGAGAATACTTGTTATCTTTTATTTTTAGGTCATTTTGGGGTAGTTATTAAGTAAGTAGAAATTTACAATTTTAGTTTTATTGTGTTTCCATTTCGTTAGACTTTAATTTAGAAAGCAATTAGGATTTTATATTTCAGTTTTAAGAGTTTTTATTTAGTATAAGTAAGGCATGTAACCTAAGAAATTGGTTAGTTGATGAATTTGAAGAATGAATTAAGTTGTGAAAGGCCTGCGTGGCTGCCTTCTCCCTCCCCTTCCTTCTTGGAGAATCTCTTCTCTTCCCCTTCTCTCTCTAATTCCCTCCTTGTCCAGCGAGACAACCCCCCTTCTTCTTCCCTGCGACCTCTCTATCTCCCCTCTTCTCCAATCTTCCTTTCTCCTTGTTTCTTTCTTCTTTTTGGTTCTGTTCCTGCGATCTTAGCAGTCCAGCAAGGGAGTATTGAAAACCCTCCCGCATTATGCTCTCATCGTTGCCACCGGTTCCAAGCTGGAGTAAGCTCTTAGTGACCAGTTCCCCGAAGGCAACGGATATCACCAAAGAGATTGAATCCCGTGCTCCATATCGTAGAAGCAGAAACAGGTGATCCAAAGTGTACGATTCTGGTCAAATCTATGACTTGTATCTCAATCCTCAAAATCTATGCAACGGTTATAATCGAGTCAATAATAGATGAATGGATTCCTCTGGTTGCATCATTCTCAGTTTGATGCCTCCAAAATGTTTTTTTTTTTTTTTTTCATTGATTTTTTGAAAGTATTTGATAGATTTAAGTAAATGGCCCCAACCCATAAACTTTGAAGATTCGTCCAGAACTAGGAGAAAACTGAAAAATCGCAGGGTGCAAGTCATTCCCCTCTTCTAACTCCTAGACAAACGCATTATCCACATGGTGAAAAAAAAAAAAATTTAACCAAACAAATTACTAATCCGCAGGACTTTTTTTAATAGCAGGAAAAAAGAAACTTGTGATTAAAAAGTAATTATATGGAACAGAAATGTTGCCAAACTGACCCTTCTTGGTATAATGCAAACATCACATATATTCTTCTTCAAAAATATTAGCCAACTATCTCTTCATCAGTAATGCAATAAGAAAGTACCAACTTTGTATTTTTAAGATACAAATTTAAACTTTGCAGTCGGACAATATATTTATTCTATGTTCAGGGAAGTAAAATGTGAAGGGGGAGGGGGGAGGGGGAGGGGGAGGGGGGAGGGGGGAAACTTTTTATTCAAGTTTTCATCCAAAGTTCAATATTGAGTTCAAACAAAAACTGATATGAAGAATGAAAATAAAATAAGAACCTTTAAAAGTTTAAGGAATGGAACCAACCTGAGAATTGTATTATCTCTGACTAAACTATCCAATTGCAAAGAAACGAGGGATTTCCATGAAATGAGGTCTCCAACATCTTTGGCCTGTGATGTCAATCAAACGTAATAAATTAAAAGAGCCCATGAAAATGAAGCAATATCAAGCAGAGAGCATAATAAGAAATCTAACATACAATGACCTCCTTGCTGTCCACAATATCTTTTATATCTGATCTGATTTTCTCCAGAAATTTGTCTTTCTCTGAAATTTCATTGTCAAACTCTTTGACAATAGCACCATATCTGGAGTTCAAATCTTCCACATATTGCTCCAAAACAGATAAACTCAAATCCAATGACTGGACTTTCTGCATCAGTATTTTAAGAACAGTGTCCCCAGGCATCCTTCCAGCCTGTTGTGGTCGAATTCCCATCACAGGATCTGGCACATTACCTTTAGGAACTTCATGTTTCACACTGGAGCCTTCACTTCCAGATTCATCAGTTTCTGTGATAATATCCCTATAAATATCATCATGTTCACTGAGCTCTGGCTGTGGAGCCACCGGTGCCCCATCAGTCACCATTTCCTCAGATCCAAATGGCTTGTCTTGAACCGAGACCCAATCCTCCAGCATCCTCTCAACTGCATCCACTCCATACACCTCCAGAACACTCAGTGTGCAGTAGAATTCCAAACCATAATGGCTCAGCATTTTCAACTTTAGATACCTCACCCACTTTGGCTCCTGAAGTACAAACCGTTGTGCATGCTTGACATTTCCAGCAGTGAAATTCCCAAGCTTCAACCAGTTGTCCGTTGGATAAACCAAACTGCCTAGCAGCTCAAAATCCTTTAAGTTAGACGAATAATGCTCAAAATTTGCTATTTCAATAGTATCGACAAATGTTTCCTCTGAAAGTTCTACGACAACAACTTTCTCTTCAGCTGAGCAAGGATTCCGAAGGTACTTGTCCTTGTCTTTGCTCAAGATGTTAGAGGCACCTTTTGCTTCCTTATTAAAATCCAACACTTTTGCTCCCTTCGAGTCAGAAGCATAATTGTATTCTGTCCCACTGGGCTCCAATCTGTGTATGACGCCACCGCCCTGGCCAGTTGCTGGCTTTCCTTTTAGGTAGATTGCTTTGCTCTTGAACTCATCAAGACCAAGTGGTGCAGTGCGAGATAGCCTGTCACTCTTAGGAATATCCCTTTCTGTTTTTGTTCCTAGACCAGACTTTTCCACTTCAGCTTGTTCTTTGATAGCTGAATGACAATCCTCAATTCCTTCGCTAGCCTGTGCTTCATTTTTTCTGTGCTTGCTCTCAGCACAAGATGCAGAAGCACTCCCATCAGAGTCCCCCAAATTTATTTCAGAAGATAAGAACTCAACTCCAGAATCAGACTTTTTGCGCACCCCCAGCTCATCTTTATGCCAGGTTGATTCATCAACTGAAACTCCAGATCCATTTATATCTACATCACATCACAAGAACAAAGAATAGCCATTACTCTACCAGACAAGTAGAATGTGCACAGAGGCATATTGAATTACAAGTAGTCACTTTTTCGATAAGCTTGGTGGTAGAAAAGGGATAAGGACGTCAAAATAAATTAGCTAGTTTGATAATATAATGAAATACAATCTGGATATACAAAGAGTGGCATCAACACCAGTTGTATAAATGCTTAAGAAAGATTCTGAACATCCCCAAGGAAGAGTGAAGTTCAATATCTCATCCAGACACCAAAATTTTGAAATAAAGAAAACATCATAGATCTCAACCAATCATTATGAGAACATATAGTACGTTTCATTCACCCATAGTGCTTTGCAGAAGTCAAAACTTGAAGCAGCCCACGAAGAATTAGATAGGAACCAGAATAATTAAAGCAAATGAAGGAGAAAATTAGAACTTATAAACTCTGTTTTAGCTATTTTTCTGTCTCCTGAGTGGTAAAGGAAAATAATAAGAAAAGGGAAACCCATGAAAGACTTACCTTTGGAAACATCTCCAAGACTGATCCACAAGTTTAAGAGGAAGACAAGTCCCCATAAAACAGCAAGTAGAGACAGAGACACCTTATAATGCAAGCACTTCCTTCCAGTGCTGGTTTTTTCCAAAGCCCTCCTTTGCAGAAGAGCTCTTCGTGATCTCTGCATTGCTCATCAATCTGACATTTGTCTGGCTACAGATTGAAGGAGAGTGAAGTGGGTGAGGAGATCAAATACAGTGTAAGCACTTGTTTTAATTTCTACATATACATTTTTTCATTCAATTTCTGAATATAGTCATACCCAAAATGGAGAAGGAAGTAAAGGGAGTTTAAAGAAGGGATGTGGAATTTTGGCTTGTGAATGAAGAAGCTCCAATACAAGTCCAGTTCAATTAAAATGAGTATTCTTTTAAACCAAGTTATTTTGCTTGCCAGTCAAGCAAGATCACCTTTACTCACAGGGTACACTATTTTCTACCAAATTTGATGGCGAAAACCATGAAATGACTGAGTCTAGTGGATTAATGAAGGAACACCTTCTCCAATTCCAGTTTATTATTATTTTTATTTTTAATTTCTGTACTTCATTACACTCTTACTGTCAACGAAAATCTACCTTATGGCCTTATAGATATTCTTGTCTTTAAATTTAGATATCGGCTTAAACTACAAAGAAGTAAAGAACTTGCACCGACAGAAACCAAAAAGAAGATGATAAAAAGCAAGGGTCGACGTTATAAGAACATATTTACCTCAATCGTTGAAATAAAGAACTCCCCTCCCCGTTGATTTCAAGCACAAAGAAGTGAACCACCAAAATCTAAAAGAACAAAAGAGAAACCGTAATCAAACCCCCATCTTTTTTTAAGATCCCCGTAGAAACGTCTCAGAAACCACACCAGAAAGATTGCGAAATTTCGATAAATCAACTCCTTTTCCTCCTAAGAGGTTACAATTAAATGGATTGATATACAAGTAACAATCGATTGAATCGTCGATAACTTCAAAACCCAATAAACAAATACAGAAAATAATGGCAGTCATCGATTGATTCAGGAAAAAAAAAACCAAAATGTTAAATTTACAAGGAAAAAAGCAGAGAGCATCGCCAATGATCCTCGCTGTCATTGTCGCTCCCGCTAATCATCTCCTTTCCGCGATATTATTTTTAATTAATAAATAATTCTTAATTTCGGCAGCCCACCGAGAACACCTGTCTCATGAATTCAAAATTTGAAAATATATATAATATTAAATTAGGGCTTTCTTCGATGTTCTTCTTGTTCTTCTCTCAACTCAGTAAAAAAATTCAAAAATGTGGAAAGCGAATGATAGATAAACGTAAACATCTTTACCAGTTCTTGTAAAAGTGATGTTTCTAGCAACTTTCAAGAGTGAATAAAATGACAATAGCGTCCTTAATCCTTAGTTCCTCAGAGTACTTCTTTTCTGTAAATCTTTGAGGACGTCAAGTCAAGTGAGAAACCTTGGTTCTGTTTCGTTGGCTCTGCTTATATGGTAAACCAGTCGCGCAGTTAGGGAAAGTCGATAGCGCAACGTCTCTTTAACTGATCGGGTCGGATCGGGTCGGACTAAGCTCGTTGTGGTGAAAAATTGAGATGCGAAGGTGGCATTGGGCTGACGCAAAATATTCTAGATATCCAATTTTCATTGGATTTGTTAATTGGAATTTTGGATGTCAGTGTCTTGGAAGGAAGGCTTCACAGAATTTGAGAAAAGAGCTTCGGGAAACCTTCTACCGACATGCATGTCGGTAGATGGATGTGCTAATCACAATAGGCATAGATTTTTATATTTATTTATCCTGTCTACCGATCTAACTTGCCTCGTTGGCTATATAGAGAGTCATTAAGAACGGGAGAGGGTCACAAGCCTATCCGCATATGAAGGTATTTCTCAATTTGGGAGATGGAGGTGGCCCCAAAAATAGAGTATTTCTATGATGAGGTGGCTATAATGATTTAGTAGTCAACATTTTGTTTATTTATTTATTTATTATTATTATTATTATTATTATTATTTTGATAACGAGAATGTCTAGAGTCATAGTTAGAAAAAACGGAAACAGCAAAAAAACAGAAACGGATAGTACAAGTGTTAAACAGTAACATTTTTTAAATGATATAGTCAAAAAAACATAAAACGGAAAAAAATGGAAAACGAATGGTACGGGTTTTAAACATGTAGATTTCAAACAAACGGGACCAAAAAACGGTAGTATACTCATAAAAATTAAGGAATTATTATATGAATACTTGCATCTAATGTTCGAAATAACTAGAGTATTTAACATTAATGCATATATATCTCACGTCTCATTATAAATTTTATGACATATAATTGAATATCATCCAACACCAATTCTAAATTCATATACAACACATGTCCAAGTCTTATTGAGTAATGTGGCTTGGCTATGATGTTGTTCATTGTTGTCAACATAGTCAGCACATTCTTGGAGTAACGTATATTCAATTTGAGTTGGGAGTCATCACTTTAGAAACACTTTTAAGCAAATGTATCAGTTTATATCTCAATTTCAGGGGTCATACCTTAATATTGAGTTGAAGATCATGAGAAATATAGGTCATTGAGTTAAGTTCAAGTCGGCGAAAGAATCAGGTTGATAAGAATTCGAGAGAGAGAGATATGGTCAATTAAGTAGACATTATGTTCAACAAGTTAAGTCTTAAAAAACACCGAAAAATGGAACGTAAACGTGTTTAGAACAGGAATGCTTGCAGTTTGTAGTTTTTCCCCGTATCTTTGGGAAGCATATGGAAAAAAGTGTTTTAAATAATAAAAAACGGGAACATATTTGTTTTAAATGCGTTTTTGCTAACAGTGGTCTAAACCTTTGGCCATTAATCTCTCGAACACATGCAAATGTATACCCTCCACATATGTGAGTGTGGTCAACATCAACACATATGAGAACTATAGAAATCATAGGGCTAAAAACTACTATTTGATTTTGGTTTTCAGTAGTATCTATGGAGTTGGAAACCGTTAGGCACTCCTAGCCCACAACTTGCACGTACATCAGGTCATATTTTTTTTTTTTTTTTTCATATAAAATGATATCTCTGTCCCTATTGGGAGAGGAGAATATAACAGATAGAATATTGACATAGGCCATCTCTTGGTTAGAAAAAAAAAAAAAAAAA
>NC_056558.1:11169225-11208036 GCF_013358625.1 Macadamia integrifolia | reverse complement strand
GACCTCATGTCCCGAATGGCTTGTATCTTGACTGGGTTGGCTTCGATTCCTCTTTCTGAAACGATGAAGCCAAGAAACTTCCCCGAGGCTACTCCGAAGGCACATTTTGCCGGGTTCAGCTTCATGCCGTACCGTCGTAGCACTTGGAACGCCTCTTCCAAGTCTTGGATATGTCTTTCCGCCTTCAGGCTTTTCACCAGCATGTCATCCACGTACACTTCCATGGTCTTGCCAATCAGCCCTTTAAAAACTTTGTTCACCAACCTCTGATAGGTGGCCCCCGCATTCTTTAGTCCGAAAGGCATGACCTCATAGCAGTACAACCCTCCTTCAGTTATGAAGGAGGTTTTCGGGACGTCAGCCTCGGCCATTTTGATTTGGTTGTACCCCGAATATGCATCCATGAAACTCAGTGCCTCGTATCCCGCCGTTGCGTCGATGAGCAGGTCTATCTTCGGTAGGGGGTATGCATCTTTGGGGCAGGCCTTATTCAGGTCGGTGAAGTCGATGCAGATCCTCCACTTCCCGTTTGCCTTCGGGACCATCACCACGTTCGATATCCACTCCGGGTAATGAATCTCACTGATGAACCGGGCCTTCAGTAACTTTTCTACTTCCTCATCTATCTTCTTCTGCCTTTCTGGGGCGAACGTTCTCTTCCTCTGCTGCACCGGCTTCTTCATTGGGCTGACGTTCAGGTGATGTTCTATTACCTCTCGGTCAATCCCGGGCATGTCCGACGCCGACCAGGCGAATACGTCAATGTTGCTCCTTAGGAATGAGATGAGCCTTTCTTGTTGCGGCCTTGGCATGGTAGCCCCAATCTGAAATTGCCGAGTGTCATCTCCTTCCTCAGCTTCAACTTGCACCAAGTCTTCGGCCGGCTCTCCCAGTTGATAACTGGCATCATCACGTAAATCCTCTATTGGGAGCGTCTCACCCGCCTTTTCTTTTCCCCAGAGAGTAGTGGCGTAACATCTTCGGGACGTCTCCTGATCACCCCGACACTCCCCGACGCCATTCTTGGTTGGGAACTTCATTTTGAGATGGGGGGTGGAGACGATGGCCTTTAACAGATTCAAACCGACTCTTCCTAGTATGGCATTATACGCTGATGTAATGCTCACTACCAGGAAGTTGATCATCACCGTCGCCTGGCGATCCCCGTTGCCAGCTCTATCGACCCTTCCACCTTCACCGGGGTGCCAGAGAATCCTTGCAGCGGGTGTTCGACCTTTTTTAACTTTCCTTCGTCGAGCCCCATCTTCCGGAAAGCTTCGAGGAACAGGATATCAGCTGAGCTGCCGTTATCCACCAAGATCCTCTTTACTTTGCAATCTCCTATAGTCATGGCGATGACCAAGGCATCGTCATGCGGGGTCTGTACCCCTTCCAGATCATCGTCTGAAAAGGAGATGACCGTCCCCGTCTTTGCCTTCTTGTTTGACCATTCTGCCACATGTACGCTCCTCGCGTAGGCCTTCGCCTTCCTGGCAGAGACCGAACTCTCTCCTGCGGCCGGGCCTCCACAGATGGTTGCTATAACTCTTGTTGGGCTCTTGTTCTCCTCTCGAGGTCGGCGTCCATCTTCCTCTGGTGTCTGGTTCCTCCGCTGTTCTTGATTTCTTCTGCGGGCGAGCCCCCCTCTTTCATACCGACCTCCACCGTCTCTCCGACGGTTATCTCTCCGGCCATTGCCTTCTGGAGCCAGCTCTTTCTCCCGGTCTACAAATCTGCCTAAGTATCCCCTTCTGATCATTCCTTCTATCTCCCCCTTGAGATGCCAACAGTCCTCGGTGTCATGGCCGTGGTCTCTGTGGAAGTGGCAGTATCTATCCACATTGCGTCTTTCGGGATGTCGCCCCATCTTTCCTGGCCACTTCATGGCCCTGGCATCTGGAGAATCTTTTATCTGCATTAACACCTCTGTTCGTCTTCGGTTCAGAGGTGCATAGCTCTCAAACTTCCTCGGCGGACTGGGTGCCCGACTGCGCTCGGACTTTCGTCTTTTTTCTTCGTCGGTGGGTTTATCATCAACCCTCAAGGGCCTCTTCCTCGCCGCCTTCCTTTCGACTTCTTCATCTGCCTGGAGGGTTTCCTCCATCTGGATATACTTATCGCATCGCGCCCTCAGCTCGGTCAGATCTCTAGGCGTATGCTTCGCCAGGGACCTCTTCAATTCCTTGTCCTTGACGCCACCCAGCAGGGCCGTGAACTCCTTCGGGTCTAGGCCCCTGATCGTGATCTTTTCTTGTTGGAATCGCTTCATGTAATTCCGCAGCGATTCCCCTTCTTGCTGTTTGACGTTGGTTAGGTTCAACGTAGTCTTCTGGAGGGGCTGGCTACTAGAGAACCCCTTCACGAAGAAGTAACTTAGGTCGCTGAAGCTGTGAATCGACTTCGTCGGTAGTCGGTTATACCACAGCCTCGCCGCTCCCCTGAACGTCAATGGGAGGGCCCGACACATAATATTTTCTGAGACGCGATGGAATTGCATGGCGACCTTAAAGCCTTCCAAGTGATCGACGGGGTCCCCCGACCCGTCATAGGTGTCGTACTTGGGCAGGCGGAAACCGACTGGGAGCGGGTCCCTCATGACCTCGTCAGCTAAGGCCGTATCATTGGTAAGGTCGGGCTCGCGGTTCCCTGTCTGGTTTTCTGCCACCTTTCTGATCTCGTCTTTAAGGTCTAAGATCATCCTCTTTAATCCTGAGTCCTCAGACCTCTGTTTGTCCCCTTGGTGCTGATCCCCATGCGGGTCTCTTGCGGCGCGTCGCGTCCTACTTCGGGGCGCGGGACTCTCTCTTGCTCGGCTTCGAGGATCACGGCCGGCCCTCGTTGATCCCGTACTGCTTCGGTCTTCTTCTCGAACCCTCTCAAACTGGACGTGGGTATCTGGGAGCGCTCCGCCGGTCTTGTGGGAGACAGCTTTGGAAACCTCCCTCATAGTCTCGGCCATCCGGTTATATTTGTTCTGGAGGTCTTCGAACTGCTGCTTCGTCACGTACTCCTGAGCCGCGGGAGGCTGATGGTCGCTGCCTTCCCGTACTGAATATCCGGCCGACCGCTGGTATCTGACGGACACTTCCCGGTCATCATGACCCCTTTCTCGTCCAGTCTCCGCCGAGGGAGGAAGCTCCCCTGAAGGTTCTTCCCCCATGTCTACGTTGGACGTCGCTCTCGTCCTTCTTCGGTTGTAGGTTCTTCCCACCATTACCGTCGTTCCCACAGACGGCGCCAATCTGTTGCTGCCAAAAACCCCGCTAGTCCAACCTACACAAACACAGACGACGGAGGCCCGGAACTTTGTCCGGGGTTAGTCCTCCGACGCTTAAGTCAGGGTCGGCCGCACAGTTCAATAAGGGAGTAATGGTGAGGGTGTTAGAGCTTACCTTCCCCTTTCTTCCATGCCTTCTTATATAGCTCTTTGGCCTTAGGGTTTTTCCCCCTTCGGCCTTCTTAGAGTCCTACCCGAATACGTCCAACCTTCTGGGGGGAATATTCCCCTCATGCAGACGACGTGATCCCGCATGATTCTGCGGGCGTGCCTCGGTGATTGCGCGTGCTCGAGTGTGAGTGGTCTCTTGGAACCTTCGTCTGGCGGTGGACACGTGTCTCAGAGGCGACACGTGTCATGGCCCCCACCGAGGGGTTATTTTGGCTATATCAGGTAGCTTTCTTTTTTCATGGCAGATCGGGCCGTCCTACCCCCTCTTCTCTTGGATCCGGTGCTTAACTTGGTATTAAGTCCATGAATGTCGGTGGTAGGCTTTCATTGCCAAGTTTCTTGAAGCAGTAGATTCTCCAGCTCATACGAGAGTTCCAGTACTTTATCTCGTTCTGTCCTTCCTGGCAATTGCGCAGCTATGAACGACCACCTATTTCACCAAAAAACAGAGAAGAACAATTTAACTTGTTCATCTCGACCATTCTCAGAGTCTCAATCAGACAGAAATGAATCATTTACTCAAGTGGCCAAGGATACTCCATGTATTGTTTCTTCCTCTTCAGCTCCATCTTCATTTAGAACAAATGGAATTTAGTTACATTTAGGAGCGAGAAGAAGAAGAAGAAAGGTAATTATGATTTTTTGTATTCTAAATCTAATACCAATCTAACGGTTACTATTTTAAATTTAAATATAATAAATAATTTTTCAGAAAGACGATATAATATAAACAAACGTCAAGGAAAGTTGATATAAATCACTAAAATAAAAAAATAAAAATAAAAAGATTATAGTGACATCCTAATACTATGAAGATTCAATTTTTTTCTTAATCAATTGAAGCACGGCAAGGGCGTTAAAAGTCAGCACTCATTCCGTAAGTGGATAGTGTTCTTTCTCTTTTTTAAATTTTAATAATATATGTATATGATTAATCAATAACAACTTGATGATGAACCGGTTAGAGCTTATTGAGTCAACCTGATAAATAATTTAATCGAAAACAAAGCTGATTGAAAACCAAACTTTATCTCAATGGTTTGATTTCGATTCGATCTAATACCAGGGGCCAAATGGACCAAAATCGAAACAAACCGACGGATTGACACACACCCCTTCATGGCCTTATACCACCATGTCCCACCAAACTGGTTGAGCACCAAGTATGGTTAGACCACACCAACCCTGAAGTCCAAGTCCGTCCCCGTCCCCGTCCCATCCCCGTCCCAGCCCGGCCAGTCCAGTCCGCATCCAAGCCTATTAATAATAGATTGGGCCAAATGGGCCACGAATCCTCCAACGAGAAAGACGGCATAGACATTCAGTATAGGCCAGTTAGCCCCTCTGCCAAGTAACCAGTGAAAAGAAATTGAATTGATTCTTCAACCTTTCGGTTTCTGTTAACTCGCTATTTCAGTCCTCCGCCGATCTCTCCTTACTTGTCCTGAGAAAGCAGCATCGGATTTGCAACGACCAAAGGTCAATTTACCTATCGATTCAACAATTTAGAACTTTTGTATATGTTGATTACTATGTTTTTCTCGTCTTAGGGTTTCAGATTTGAAGCTTTTCTTATTACGATAGAATGATCTGGTTATTCTTCTTTTGTTTTGTTTGGGTTCTCTCCCCTGTATTTATTATATAATCGGTTGTTTTTGGTGTGAATGATCTCAATCATTTTGCTTTTGTGGTTTGGATGAAATGGGTCAGCAAACCATTTTACTTCGAAGATTGGATTCTTCTTGGCTATGGAATTTAGGTACTGGTGATTAGTTGCATCTAGTATGTAATGTTTATAGTGCTCGATGGTTTTACATTATGTGATATATGTGTGGACTGTGAATGATGTTGTAAAGGATCTTTTTCATTGTAGTATAGAATTCTAAATTTCTGGTCGTATTTCATGCTTACTATTTAGTTTGATAGAATCCAACAAGTAGAAAAGGGAAGAGAATAAATAAAAAATTGGTGCACACATTTCACACTTTCTGTAACTTTCTCTGTCTCTCTCTTCTGGGTTTGTGGGGCGCACACATGGAACCTAAACTTCATTGGTATTATATTAGGTTGAGACAATTATTGATCGTGGAATGTGTAGAAGTCATTTGGAAAATTCACTTTGCTTCTTATAGCTGCTTAGTTAGTTTTAGTGAGAGGTTTGTAGCTAGATTTGTCATGTGGGTTAGTTTATATTTTTTTGTTAGGTTTATTAGCAGGGTTGAATTTTGTTATTGGATTTTTTTAATTTAAATTATATTCTAATTAGAATTATTTTTAGGGAAAAAGAACCCTGCTGTTTTGGCATTGGGAACGCCCAGACACAGCCCTTGTTTTCAGGGGCGCTGTGAAAAGAGGCCCCTGCCAATTGATTGGGTAAAAGTAGTGTGGTTTAGTGGATTCAGGCTGTTCATAGATTCCTATCAAAATCTTTTCTTTCCTCTGTTTTTTAGTTTCTCTTTTATTTTCAGAACCAGCAGCACTAACTAATTGATCAACATGTTATACCCATCTCTTGGCCTTCAACTGACCACTTATTGTCCCTAAGGGCAATTGAAGGCTTCTTGTGCCTGGCTTATGAGTCAGAAGCAGAAGCCCAGTAGAAGTTCATCCAACAGTGTTTGTAGAGCTTCTCTTTATGAGAAGCTCCTTCAAACATGCGCTAACAACCGGTAGTCATAGTGTTTTTTCCCTCCATTGCATCCTTAGTGTAAATCTACCACTTTAATGCTAGCCAGCAGTCAGCAGACACTTTCTTTTAAAAACTCTGTTTCTTGTCTATGACTGGTTTCAAGAAAATCTACCTTCCCTTTGAACCTCCATTTGTGGTATGGTATTTACTTCCCTATTGTTCCATCATTTCAAGTTACGTCAAGGTTCTAATCTTTTAAATTTATTTTCTTTGATTTCTGCCATGAAGGCCTGCCACAAAATTACATTTTCTTATTAAAGTTTCAAAGTTTCTTTTTTAATATTTCTTTGGATAAGGTTTGTGTTGGAAATTAGATCCAGGAATACCTTTTTATTTTTGATAGATCGCAAGATATTTTTTTTTTTTTTTTGACAAGTGCAATGCAAAATAACTTTATTTCCAAATGAAGTGCATAAGATGGTATACAACAAGAACAACAGAAATCCAGAGGCCGAAACCTCAAAGGAGACCTATAATAGGGTAAGCCCCAAGTACAAAGACTGTCTATTCCCTCCCCCCCCCCCCTCCTGGCAAGCTTATTGGCCTATGAGTTTACATGCCTCATACCTAAAATTCCTTGTCCAATGTTTTGAGATTCTCTATCCTGCATCAGTGGTCATTGCTTTGGTGCATATGTTCTACTTCTTTTTTGTTTCTTTGCATCATTTTTTTTTTTTTTGGATGAATTCTTGTCATCATTGATTAGTCCTCGTTGAGGTTGGTTGACTCTGTTCTAGTTTCTGTTGGCAGTTTGGAAGGAACAAAATTTTGGACATTTCAAGGGCATTGTCACACCATTCAGCCTGAGCTTACAAAGACTATGGTTACTTGGTTAGAATAGCTTGTCAATCACTTCTACTGTTAGAGACTGGTCACAGTCATACATAGTTCGAAGTTCAACCTTTCCTTAAACTACTCTAGTTGTCTCAGGTTTATCCCTACCACCCTACCCCCTAACAAGGTCATATTTTTTGTATTAGGAGTTGATGGAATAACCACAGGGGACATGAGGATACTGTTCTCACTTTGGCATAGGACCCCATGTGGTTAAAGAGGGTCAATTCTTTGGAAGATCACAGCACAAGTTATCATGAAAGATCTCAGAATTTCAAACCCTAACCTAGAGATGTACCTCATTTATGTTTTGTAATTGGTGGCCATTTGAGGGTTAGGTAGCTTCAAAAGAAATCTGGGTGGTGAGTGGATCCAGCTTTGGGATTGGACAGCAGAATCTGATTTGTGAACTTGTTTCTTTTTTTATTTATCAGCATGTTTGAAGTTTGACTTTTCTCCTTTTTTGTTTATTTAAGGGTGACCATCTATGTAAAGTTGTAAACTTGAAATTCAAATCACTGAAGTTTTTCATTATTGATTGTCAAAAAAAAGGATTAAGATATGAGTGGAAGTGCCGGTTTGGTCTAAGTTTAGTTTAAAGTATCATATTCTTTGAATTGGCTCACTTGTGGATCTGTTGATATGAAATTATGTTCCCTGACAAACATTCAGATTGACCTATTGCTTGCCAAACGTGTAAGATACTGACTGTCGTATCTCTATGGAATGGGGCGTTTTGTTTTCACTTATTAACATGTTTTGGTAAACATTCTCTGAATGTCAGAGTTGTGCAGGACTTGCATTTCCAAAGCATAATAATGTCGTCTTCATATCTCCCAGCAACAACAGGATCACTAACTGAGGCTACTGAAGCCAAAGACTCATCTGAAGCCATCTCTATCCTTCGTCGTATACTTGACAACCCGTCATCTTCTTCAGAAGCCCTCCGCATAAAAGAACTAGCACTGTCGAATTTGACAGATCTTCTCAAACAAGAGAAAAGGGCTCTGGAGCTCCAAAGCCTTCTTACCCAATTGAGGCCCTTCTTTGCATTAATCCCCAAGGCGAAAACTGCAAAGATTGTTCGGGGCATAATTGATGCAGTAGCAGAAATACCTGGAACATCTGATCTCCAAATATCCCTTTGTGAAGAAACAGTGCAATGGACCCGTGCTGAGAAGCGTACATTCCTGAGACAGCGGGTGGAGGCAAAGCTTGCAGGTCTTTTGACGGACAAGGGGGACTTTGAGAAAGCCTTGAGGCTTCTCTCTGGCCTTATCAAGGAAGTGAGAAGATTAGATGACAAGCTTCTTCTCGTGGATATAGAACTTCTAGAGAGTAAGCTTCATTTTTCTTTGAAAAATCTGCCCAAGGCTAAAGCTGCACTGACTGCTGCGAGGACAGCTGCAAATGCCATCTATGTGCCTCCAGCTCAACAGGGAACAATAGATTTGCAGAGTGGTATTCTCCATGCTGAAGAGAAGGACTATAAGACTGCTTACAGCTACTTCTTTGAAGCATTTGAAGCTTTTAATGCTCTCGGGGATTCCCGAGCAGTCTTCAGCCTCAAGTACATGTTATTGTGCAAGATCATGGTGAATCAGGCTGATGATGTGGCCGGTATAATATCTTCCAAAGCAGGTCTACAGTACTTGGGACCAGAACTGGATGCTATGAAAGCTGTGGCTGATGCTCATTCAAAACGCTCCTTAAAATTCTTTGAGACTGCACTCCGTGATTATAGGGCTCAATTAGAGGAAGATCCCATTGTCCACAGACACCTCTCTTCATTATATGATACACTCATGGAGCAAAATCTGTGTAGGTTGATTGAGCCTTTCTCTAGGGTTGAGATTGTTCATGTTGCTGAGCTGATTGAGTTGCCAGTTGATCATGTGGAGAAGAAGTTGTCTCAGATGATTCTGGACAAGAAGTTTGCAGGAACTTTGGATCAGGGTGCTGGTTGCCTCATCATTTTTGATGATCCCAAGACTGATGCAATCTTCCCAGCTACACTGGAGACCATTTCCAACATTGGCAAGGTTGTGGACAGCCTCTATGTTAGGTCTGCCAAGATAATGGCGTAGGTTTTTGATATTCAAGTCATTAGGTTTGTTTGTAGTCCTAGTTCGATTTCTCTGTGCTTGATTGAGAATGCATGCGAGATATATTATTGTTTTGGTATGATTTCCAAGAATTTGAAATTATTTGTTTTTGTATTCCTGCGGAAACTAGTTGCATCTGCACACTTGAGGCCTGAGCTATGTTTAACAAGCACTCTAATTCTCTCCCCTGTTTGATCTCAGGTCTATCTTGTCCTGTATGTTTAACACTTATAGCATGCTTAGACTTATCTTTGGAAGGGCAAGCAATGAAATTGGGGGCTATGTTTCTCTCCCTTTGTAGGAGTATTGTTTTACATACTATTTGAAGTTTTTTAGTACTTAAAAGAGAGTCACCATTTCCTCCGTCTTATATATGCAGAGCTTACCGAGTAATGGAACAAGGTGTTTGTGTCAAGCTGATTTTTTAACGTTAGCTCGGTAAGGAAATTATGGATCCCTTACTTCTTGAGAACTTCTTTACTGTGATTTAGATGTTCTCCTTTGGGAGCATGCCTCTGTAGACCACACCAAACCCACATTGCCCAAGTTTCATATTCATATCAAAATTATTACTGGCTGCCTTGAACTCCATGGGCAACCCAGGAAATTCTTGAGAACCCCAAGAATTTTGAGGTTTTTAGCACCTTTCCTTGCCAATAAACTCTCATCTGGTTGATACTATATAAATACTCCAACTTCTTCATGGTACACATATATTAGCACCTTTCCTTGCCGATAAACTCTCTTGATCATCTAATAATGAAAGGCATACTTGTTGCCCGCCTGATTGCGGTCACCGACAGTGATATCGGGTTTTAGGTTTTTTAAATCATATCTGGTTTTTGGTCGGCCGTGATATAGCCTGTAGTGATATCTTTCTTTGAGACCACATGATATGGAGTTCAACTGTCACTAGGAGGTTGAGAACAGCTTCATAACTGTGACTATGTTGAACACAAATGAAGATGCACATCAGGTGTTTGATAAAATAGTTGAACCAATCGTTGGGGCTTGTCATGAGCAATCATATCAAAAAAATTTACATCATATTTTCTCTCTTTCAAACAAAAATTGGAAAATTTCTCCATTTAAAAATTTCGCGTGTTAACTTTTACATCAAAACAAATGGAGACACCATGTACTATCATTCCCTATCAATGTAAGAGATGAAACCAATTAGTATTTCCAATCATGTTCTGAGATATTAATACATACTATGCTGTTTATTTTGAACATAATAAATGGGAAGAAAAACAAGGGGAATTAGTCATAACCTGACCCCAACTTTACATGGCTTCATCATTCTTGCATGTGATTCATAATGTAAAAATAGAATTCTGTAGTGTGACATGGGCAAATATTACATTGGATTTGTTCCAAGGTCATATGACATTTTCGAGCTTTGCGATCTCCATATATAACACATTTGTTTTTCATCAGTCTAATCAAACCTGAAAAACTCGATAAACCCGAGAGGTGGGCAGTCAAATAGGACGGCACAAATGAAAAGAGCTATTTAATTCCAACGGTAAGGTACAAATATTATGATATGATGATCAAATGATCAAAACAGCTTCTTCTCGACTCCTAGACCTTGTATATGCAAGAACCTCATACACCATGTACACCCTTTTTTTCTTACAAGCTAATTGCAATCTATTAGAAATTAGAATGATCTGCTATTCTAGCAGCGGACAACTAGGATTATTCACCTTGAACTATGTTCTACTAGATCCTAATTGACTTGTGAGCCGGAGGCATTTTAACTTAAGACCAATGGATCCTGTGAAGGCAGGGAACGAAGAGATGTGGTAATTGGCGAAAACTGCAAACCCTCTACCTGATCTTTTCATTCCCCATCAACAACAAAAGACAGCGCTTCTGGAAACTGTTGATCATAAACATATCAAATTGAAAATGAAAAGATTGGCCCCCATGTCCCTTTCATCTTGAATATAAGTTTTCAATAACTTGCAAAGGGCAGACACTACAGTGAATAACAGATGGAAAAATGAGGAGCAAAGAATGCTTTCCTTTCTATTTAAACAGAAAATTAAATTGTATATGAGCTGTTAAATTGTACACAGTAAGGACGTGTTAAAAAGAAACGCTTGGCTTGGCTTGGCTTGTCTTGGCTTGGCAGTGACATCTCAATAAAAAAAATTGAATGGCACAAAATATAGGGAAAGAGAAGAAAACCAGGAAGGACGATCCTCCCAAAAAAATTATTTCCATCTGGATAGGACCAATTCCATCTCGTCAGAAGCTATTTCTGCTTCGCTCCTTTCCGGAATGGTTTCCAAAAAACAGAAGCTTCTTTCTTTGTCTTTTTTTTTTTTTTTTTCCTGGTGGGGTTGGGGGGTGGGGGTGGGGGTGGTGGAGTTTGCAATGGAGATGAAGCTTAACTTAGCAGTGATGAAAGAGTAGCAACTACCATGTTGTCACGGTGCTCTATCAAAGGGCTTTGTATCATTGTAACAAACATCCCAGACAGCTTCCATGGCATCCTTTGCAGCTGCTTCCGAGCAGTATGGATTGGCACTCAGTGACTTCATAACTCTTCTTCTTATACACTCCTTCAGATATCAAGATATAAAGACCATCAAGATATTGCAACTTTACATTTGGTCCTAAATCAAAGTATCACAGATTCATTCATAATTACAAAAGGGAAACAAAGATTCAACAGGAAGCACCAAGCAATAAGAATGACAAAAGGACAAGAAGCTTTTAGGAATTTAGGAAAACCTTTGAACTAGTCCAATAGATAATCTCCTTGGCAAAACTCTTCAGCTCCAGTTGGACATAATCAATGATGTCCACCAAAGTTTAAATATTTGATTTCTTGTCTGAATTAAGAGCCCTATAACCATAACAAGGTGAGCTGATATTTCCGCATTTTTCCATGGGGCCTATTAATTGTCCATGAATCCCCAAGCAACTTACATATGAAGCTGCAGCAGCAGCCGTAGCACGGGGAACTCGAAACCTGGAAAGTCTGGCTCACATGGTCCGGAGAAAGATCCATCTCAAGACTTTTGTTGACTTCATAAGATAGCAATTCCATTCAACTCAAGCATGGGAAATATTTCAATAGCTTTGAGTATGAAGTTTTCTAAAAATTCTTATGTGGTCCTAGGGAAAAACTGGATCAATGTGCAAACTACTTACAATTGGTACATAATGCTATATGTGCTACATAGGTAGTAGCTATAGTTTTCTAACCAGTAAAGTTTGTCTTGGCCAATCAATGATCCATGCCATGTTGCGACCAAGGCAAAGCGACGAAGCCACATCCAATGGCAAGGCTGAAAGAGGACAGCAAGATGAGGACAGCACTGCTGAGTGGTCTCTAAAAGAGGACAGCAAGATGATGACCAGACTCTTGTTGAAGTCAACCCTTCCAGGAAACACTCCAACATGGATTGCTTTTTACCAAGCATGAGGATGCAAAGGAAATTGTTGCAGTGACTGACAGAAAGTTTTTTTGTTTAATTCAAATCCTTCATTTTTTTTCCCTAACAACCTTTCAAATTCAATGATGATTATGTTACTCAAGCTATACTCAACTTCTGTCAAAGTTTATGATCACACTTCACTGGTCATTGCAGTGACTGACAGAAAGTTTTTTGTTTATTTCAAATCCTTCATTTCGTTTCCCTAACAACCTTTCAAATTCAATGATGATTATGTTACTCAAGCTATACTTAACTTATGTCGAAGTTTATGATCACACTTCACTGGTCATTGCCATTACATCACAGCTACATATCATTGGAAGATATAATATGATTAGGGTCCCTTAAATCTCATAGGTGAGTTTTACCCCCACTGGGGGGAACAATGCAAGAGAGGAACCTCAAGTCCTACAGAGGGGGCGAAAAAAGGATATTATGTAGTGGGTCTTGACTAACAAATCGAAATCAGTCATCTGGGTTAAGTAGAATAAAGATGGTGCAATCCGGGTCAGAATAACCCTTATTGGATCGCTTGGGGACCCACCCAAACAAAGAAACACTCGTGTCCATGGTTAAGTGGCAAACCTGTATATATACCGATGTTTACAAAGAGGGTGGAAATTCTATAATTTATCAAAAGCTCTCAAGAGGAATGGCAAACTTGTAATAAACCAGAATTTGAGAGGCTATTGGATGACTCAATAGGAGAGGACACAAAGTGGATGTTATGCAAGGGTTGGTACGCTAGTGGGTTACCTGGGAATAAAGTATGCTAGCATTTATCATCCGTTGCATTTGGTCAGTTTGATTTGAATCGTTGGGTTCATATTTATTATTTTAATCCTAGATACATGAAGAGAGAGAGAAATACTCAGACAAAGATGGTACAATCTTCACATATTCTTTCTCCATCAGGGCTATGTCACTATCCCTGGTTTCCCTCCTTCCTCAAAAAGGGTAGCAAACAGTCCCTGCCGCTACAACCCCCAGACCCTGCCCCACCCCGCCCCACCCCACTCCACCCCACTTCAACTCCCACACCTACCCCTCTCGCCCACCCATCCATGAACCGCTCAACCCCCTTTTGCAAACCTGGTCTGCAACTCTAGCCCCCCATCCCCTGCTCTTAGCTGTACACCCACCCCTGACTGCCTTCCGGCCATTCCCTCCTCCCAACCCCTCCCATCAACAATATTAATTCAGATAAATCGAACATGACATAAAGAAACAGGTGTTCAATTATTTCTAAAACGCGCACCAAACTGCAAGAAGTGACTGTTTGACGGGTAATATCAAACCAGAACTGAACAGGGCATTTGTGAATATTGTAAGGCTCATGCAGAACAGCGAAATCATGAAAATTTTGAACAAGGAACATCAATAACGTAACAAAATATAACAAGAAACACAAAACAACACTTAAAATTAGAAATTCCTTGAAATTATGTCACGGAACATAGTTCAGGGCTGAGCAAAGGGGGTTCTAGGTGGGGTGAAAAATTGTAAGGCTACAAGCCCAACTTTTCGCGTCTCAGTCCCCCCCCCCTTTTTCCCTCACTAACACTCCCACTCTGTGTTCCTTTCTCTGTTCACAGAATTATTTTCACACAGTGCTAAAGTGCAAACTTCTTAGTTATCTCTCAAATTCACCCGTAGAGATGGAGGCGAGGCCTTTTCTCTTGCTTTCCCTTTCTTTTCTTCATTACCACGACCTCTCTCTCCTCTTCTTCTTCTTTTCTTTTCCACAATGCTTTAAGAAATTAATTTCTTTAAGCACATTGTTCAGTTCTAATTTTAAGTTACGGAACAGAAGGGAGGGCTGGGCGAGGGGATTACAGGTGGCGTTGGGGATTGGGGGAGGCACAGAAGGGGTGGGTGCCCAGAGAAGACCAGAGGGTGAGGGTGACGGTGACGGTGACGGTGACGGTGACGGTGACGGTGAGAAGTGAGGAGAGGGCTGGGCAGGAGGGCACGGGGGAGGGAGAGAGGAGTGGGTGTGCGAATTGCACAAGGGGCAAGGGGATTGCAGGTTGCAACGGGCATGCATTCTGTGGAGAAAGAAGAAGTACAAGATAGGATTGAATACAAAAATAACAATGGGGGAATTCAGGGGAGAGAGTTTAAGTTGTGTCAGTAGGGTCATACTAAAGCCTTTGATGGATTATTGACTGAATGGTTCGGCGTTTTTGGCTTGACGACGAACTAGCAGACAGCCGCATTAATGCTGAGTAGGACGATAATGTTGAAGATCAAGCCGATGAAGCAGCACAAGCTGATGTAGAAAAGTCACTTAATGAGCTTATTTTATCACAAATAAGCCATGGGTTGGGTTATGTATGTATTGGGCCTTTGATCCCATGGGTTTTCCTTGTAATGGGGACACTTTAATGGGCCTGAAATATGGGTTGAAAGTAGGAAAACGGGATTTAATTCATTAGTTTAGTTAGAGTCCTGTTTTGAGTTTATTTCCTTTGTTGTTTCAGTTTCCTAGTCAGTTTAAGTTTCCAAATTAGTTAAGGATTGGGTTAGGCCTTTCCTTTTTAGTGTTTGAATCAGTTTTGAGTCTTCTATATAAGTTTGTAATGGGCTACGACATTTGACACGAATTTATTAATGGAAAAAAAAAAGATGGCTTATGTTGTTATGCTGTGAGATGCAATTGGGTGAGATGCCTAAACCCAAGGGGTGAGATGCCCATTCACTAGTTCTTCTTCCCCCTTCTCAACCATCCATCGAATTCTCTTTCTTTTCTTATTTTCCTTTTATATGTTTGCTGTAAGAGAGTGTTTGAGAGCTAGAACCAAGCGTTTGGAGGACATCTTCTCTATTCAGTCAGAATTTCAGATCCTGCCTGGAATTATGATCACTTGTGATTCTCATTCTACATTACAAGCAGCACAAATAGCAACAACTGCAGCAAGGAGTTTGTAGTCTTCGTAGCAAAGGAGAGAGTGAGTGACAGTAGGTGTTTAGATTCCACAGAGAGAGCGAGAGAGAGAGAGAGAAGCTTATATGTCAGGTATTTTATATTAAATCATATGTAATATTTAGGTTGGATATATGTACAGTTTTTCAATTCATCAGTCTTAACAATCGGATCCAAAGGCCAACAAATGCTACCATACCTTATTCCAAGGTACCCAGCTAGTGTGCCATTTTTTTTTCCCTATATTAATTAATGAAGGTTAGACTTGGAATAAACTAATAAGAAAAGAAAAGAGGAGGAACATTATGGGAAACTAAAAGAAAAAAATAAAAAGGCTAAAGAATCATCGCCTACAGGTAAGACTTAACCCCCCAAAATCTGAGAGGGAAAAGATTGGGGATGAGAGAGATATCAAATGCTTCTCAGCCCAGTAGAGTCAACAGTTTCTGGATAAAGAAATAACAGAGCAAAATTAGAAAGAAAGAACTAAAGAAAAATCACAGGGAAAGGGAAGGGAAGGGAAGAAGAAGAAAAGAAAGGTATCACATGGAAGAAGAACCTAACTACATTTGTTTATCATATATCACTGTGACACAAGCTCCCTAAAAACCCTAGGCAAGAACCTACTTCATTATTGCTCAACTTTCAACAACAAACTTTCCCCACCATGTGTCCAATAACATCAAAAGGATTCAAGTCGTGCTCACATAAATGCTCAATTCCAAAACCAAGCATCTATTTGCCGAAAATATGCTGCAACAATGCTTACAGGGTGGGCCTCAGAGCAACGGTAAGGTTGCTCAATTGCGACCTGGTGGTCGAGGGTTCAAATCGGGAAACAGCCTCTCCGTGAAGTGGGGGTAAGGCTGCATATATATCAGCCCCTCCCCAGACTCCGCAGTGGCAGGAGACTTGTGCATTGGGTTGTGCTGCAATGATGATCAGTATTTTGGCAGGTTAGCAAGTGTCAAGATTGCAGAAATCCGTTTAATCGTATCTAACAACGACAAGGATAAATTATCAAGAGAGAAAAACAAAGCATAAAGAGACTGATTATTACCAATCTATCGAACAATTAACAATGCAACACTTAATCGGGGAGTAAGATAATAGAAGTTTGAAAGTATAATTTCTGAAAGGAGTCATTTTGCAGGAAAGTGAGGAAGAGACCCAGAAATTTGATTAAGTGGGAAATTAACTCATTACACTGCATCCAACAAGATCAAAGTTAGTCTTATATTTGTAATAGGTACATCTCTTACATATGTGGAGGGTCCTTATTATTTTGATTAGGTCAGTGACAACAATTTAACTAAACATTTACTATTTTAGACTTTGGAGTTTATTTGGGGTATCCCTTGGCCATCAAACATTCGTGGAGACATATAAGAATAAAACAAAAGAACCAGAGTAACATCTGGTGCTCCAGGAAGGATTAAAAACTTACTTGCTCATGACCCCTTAATTTCACAAAACCCCGCAGAAGTTCACGTTTGTAGTGACAATCACCACTTAGATGGCCCGCACGAATCTGTAACAGGGGGAGTGGGAAAAAAGGGGAAGGAGAAAAAAAAAATCAGAGATTAAAACAACTCCAATTACTTTAAAATATTGTTTACAAAAAAAAAAAAAAGGATAGTCATCATCGTTTTGATATACACCTCACTGCAAGCATGATGAGCACAATTTGCCCAGTCCAAGTTTGCAGCTCGACAATCATCATATGCATGGATCAGCTCATGGATAACTACTTGATTAACCTCATCTTGGATGGTCAAGTAGTTACTACAAACCAATATCTGTTACTTGAAGAAAAACGTACATTATCAGAGAGAGGAAAATATGAATCTGCTTTTATACAACATTGATTGATCATGAAAAGGAAAAAAATGGGACCTCAATCAACAAGTCATGAAACCTAATAGGAATATGCGTTTATACTACATTAATCAATCATAGTAAAGGAAAAAATGGTACTTCAGATATCTATCAAAAAAAAGAAAAGAAAATGGGGCAGGGGACTTTCAGTTAACAATTCAGGAAATGCAATTGTTCCTCTAGATGGGTTCCTGAGGACCAAGGATGCCAGCAGTCAACCACCAATATGGTGATACTATCAGAGAAACCCATTTGTAGTGACAGTTGCATGCCCTTTTAGTATCTAAGGAACTCAGAACTTGTCAAATATTCATATTGGTGGTGCTTTTACTTCAGAATTTCTATAGGTGAGCATCTCATAACTGCTAGAAGCAATTATTAGGAGAACCCTACCCCCTTTTCCTAGAGAAAAGTGTAAGCTCCAGTTGCTCCAATAGATGGAAGTGTCAAACTCCAATGAGGTTCAGACCACCTAGAGTGATTTATTCTACAAATCCCATCAGTCTACCACTTTTTATCTAATACTATCCTTTTCCATTTCAACTCAAATTTGAACATTTTATATATTTAATTTTATTCTTTCAATGCTTTATCCCAGTTTGAAATCAGTGAGTTGATTGTGATGTTTCCAGGCAATCAAATAAAATTTACAGAACATTATAGCCACATAGGAGAAAGTTTAAGATCAATATGAGAAATAAATGAGGCCATTACTCCTTCGCCACGGACATAACCACCAGCCATCTTTTTATCACAGTGGACAGCCTTGATAAACTTGTCCCCAAGAACACATCCAGCCTTCTCCAGATGCTCTTTCAGAAATTTCACCGTTGGAGCTGCAAAATCAACAAATAAACAGTCCATCAATAATTACTGGCTGGAGAACCATATAAGAGGTCTTAAAACATTAAAATCCCCAAATCTTGAAATGATGACAGAGGGAATATTTGTTTATTTTTCATTTGTCTTTTATACTTCGGAGGCTTCTTTGGATCATGTCCTCGCATTCTTTCACCGTTTGCCCACCATTCTCATATAATGAGAAGCTTCTCGAAGCAGTTCCCATGACAGGTTCCTCTGCCATTTCTTGCTCTTGTGGATCAAGTGGAGACTGCGCCGTTCCTTGTAAAATAATCTGCTTCTGTAGGTCTGTAGCTTCCTTTGCAACAGAAATCTGGCTCACTGACTCTTACCCCTTCCCTTTTGTGATGATGATCTAGTATTTTGGGCCTGTAGAAATAGATAACTAGTTTTCAAGGGATTTATTTTCCTTGCATACATTCATACAATTGTATACCTAAAAATGAAATAAAATAGATGTAAATTGCTCTCTTTTTCCCCCTTCGTGTACTCTAGAAATAAGAAGACAAAATTGTGCATCAAACAGCATGGATGAGACCATGAGAAACCAATAAAGATTGCACCTTATAAAACTGGGTCTGTAATCTTAATTAATAAAATAAGGACATTACAGAGGAAAGGAGTCAATCAAGCATGGTAGAGAAAATTATATAGAACACTGTAATTGATCAAATGATATAGCTGGACACATGAACCAAGAAATACAGCAATCAGAAGAATGAAAACTACGAGAGTCACACACCAAACATTGCGTACACAAGTTTCATCCAAATCTCAATTTTTCCAAGTTGGATTTAGGCAATTGAAAATGAAAACGATATCCTTCATCTGTACAAAACCCAAATTACGCGGACCAAAACACAAGAAAATATTTCTGGATTATCAAAAGTAAGACAAATTGGTATCCACATTAAGCAACAACGACAGAAGAAAAGGACTAATTGTTGACTACATAGGAATTTCTTGTCTTAAAATACCTGGAATTTCCTTTCTCTTGAAAAAATTATGAAAGCTAGGTCGGCAGATACAGCGGAAAGCAATGATCAGCGGTCGTTCCTTCTAAATGCCTTCTCTTCGAAGTATTAAACCCTGCTAAAGCCACAATGGACAGACGCCCAAGCTCACCGGGATATGCGAAGGGAAGTCGTAGGGATTTTTTCCCCCCCTCTTGTTGAGAGAGAAGGAGTTTCTGAGCAATCGGAATTGCAGAGCTTTTAACAAAGAAAGAATGGGAACTACAGTGAGGGTAAACGAGGAGAGGGAGAGACGGAGAAATCATACTCATGGAGAGAAGCACCGGACAGGCCACGTGGACGGTGAAGATGAAGAGAGAGAAAATACATACAAAACCATGACCCGGTTCGGGTTTTAACCCAAAAAACTCACTACCACTATTAACAGGGATCGCTCCTCAGCCTTCGATGTCCTCTTTTGCTCCAAATGGCTCTCCTTTGATCATCCCCTTTTACCCACCTGATTCTATCTCGTCGCCCCAGTGTAGTGTGATGAACATGGTAGCAGCCCCATCATCGGAAACAGGGGAGGTGCAGGGGCTCTGGTGTATGGCGAAGCCTAGTGTTCCTTCAGCTAAGGAGGCCATGGATTATGCTTGTAGGGAGGGCAGTGCGGATTGTGAGGAAATTAAACCTCAAAGAAGCTATTACATTCTCGACACGGTTGTCGCCCTATGACCATTAATGCGGATCCAAGTACATTTCCATACCTTCTGGTTTTTCTTTTATAGTATCTGTCTTGAATTTGATTTAGAAATTGGGATATTCTTGAAAAATAAAATTATGGGTTCTTCATGTCTGTTTGTTTGCTTATTTCAGGTTTTATGCATTGTCGATTCATCCTTTGGTTGAGGTTGCAGACATGTTAGAATAAATTTTTGTTGTTTTCCCTTTTCCTTTTTATTCCTTGTAATGTAATCTCTTTTTACTATTTATAGACCTAAAACCTTTGAAAGATTACTTCACTGTTTGAAAGATTACTTGAACTGTCTTTGCACAAGGGTTTGGACTATGGAATATGGAAGGGTGCATGCCAATATATATATATATATACCGGAAAAAGAAAATTAAGGATGGATTCTTACCAAAATTTAAGGATAAAATTTGAGAAGATTGATCCAAACTATTCACTACATGTTCAATGGTGAGATGTTCACATTACTCTTCCAGTTGGCATGATTAGATGAATTGCCTATAGATACTTTATGTATGAATTTGTGAATTTGTCCAAAATCTTTGCAATTAAAAAAAAAAATGAGAGAGAGAAGAAAGAATGCTGTCTATTGGCACAGGTACATGTCTAGACGCAATTAATGTGAAAAGACCATTTTGCCCCATGTAGAAACTACTCCCGTATGTTATCTTATTGGATTGTGCACTAATGTGTACTTACGCCGACAAGGTAACATGGTCTTGGCATGAAACCCTAGCCTTTCCTAATTTTGTGGGCTTGAACTGAGATTTTCAGTATATGGGCTGAGTGAGTTGACAATTTCTAGCCTGAGTTGAGTTGGGCCGTCCTGGGATAGGGTTGCGGCCTCAAATATGCTGCAACCTAGCTCGAGCTCAATTCACTTACAGCCCAAGGTCACTCATCGCCAACCCGGCCCAGTAAACTTGACCTTGGTTGGAGAAATCTCAACCCTAATCGGCCCAACCCATATTGGCTATGCTTAGCCCTGACCTCACTAGAGCAACGCAAATTGAACATGTTCTGAAAATAATTACAGATTAGAGGTTGGTCCACAAATGTCAACCATACACACAAAACCATGAACTCATCTAGAGATGTAAATAAATAGTTTAAAGCCAGATTTGATCCAAATTTATATCTTGTTTCCTTAGATTACAAAAGTTGACCAAGCAATTCAAAAAAAAAAAATCCTGATCACACAATTTAAATGGGGCAGTCATTACCAAAAGCTTGTTTTACCTAAGTAGTTAGAAGTAAAAAATGGTTGCAGTCATTAGCAATTCAAGTAGTGATTGGGGGGTTGGGAAGCACTAAGCGCATGTTTATGGCTACAGTGTTTACATGGCAGAGCAGTGTGAAATGATCAATCCACTCCTCATGAAAGGAAAAATGATGCTTCTATAGATGTTTTTTAGTGTGTTTCTATTGGCCCTCGTGCATAAGTAGGAATTGCACTTGCCCACAAAAAAAACTTACTTTTTCTCTAAACATTTATAATTAAAAGGACTGAATTCCCTACACCTTCACCCATGGTGAGGAAAGAATTCCTTCACCAGGGGCATAAGAGGGGAGAGTTGTTTTGACTTCGAAAGTAGGGAGTAGAAATGTAACGATGACTTTACGGGTGAAGGAAAACTTTTGTTGCCTAATTAAAATGGAAACTTCTTCCACAATCATAACTTCATGAGAGATAAAAATTTTATCAAATTTCAGTTACCTCATGTTCTCTTTTACATACATGAGGTATAAAAACAAATGATTTTTTTTTTATTGACATCTTTTGAGGTGGCAAAAAAATTGTAATATTATATTTATACCGTCTTCGTACAACTCACCTTTTTTTTTCAGTGAAGGTAAAAAAATATTATTATTTCGCTTATGTACTCAAAAAATGTGTGAGGTAATGTTAGTTCTTAATAATGACATTAAAGTAGATACACTTTAAATTACTTTGAAAAAAAAAAATCTCTTAACTAAAAGAATTTTTCAAGAATAAAACGAGAGGTAATAAAAGAAAAGGTTACAAATTCTAAATACACTTATAAAAGTACCATTAGACAATTCCATAAACAAAACAACAATACAAACCACAATATAGATTTACTTGATAACCTTTTCAATGAAAAGAATCCACATAGACAATTTGATTATAGTTAGAAGATGACAAGTTTAAATTTAAATAAATAACTATTTGGACAAGACAGGGTTGTGTTTGGCAAAAGGAGGGTAAACCCCACAAGTGCCTACCCTAGTAGCCCTAAACAGATTTTAATTATGATTATTATTTTCTGGTTTCACTTAATCTAATTAATTCTCTTCCCCCGTGGCCAATGGAAATTGTTCTAACTAGGGAACAATGGAGGCAAGCTTTTGCCAAGTAGCATCCAATGCTCTCACCCCAGGCAAGCCAGAGGTGGTGATGGTTTTACACTTTTACTACAAAGAATTAACGTTCAAAAACAATATAGCTTCTACTACTATGACAGAGGCCATGACATAACTCATGTACACTTGCTTAGAACTTGCGAGTTTATCCATAGTAGAAAATATAGGGACTATGATCCCCAAATCTCATGAATCTGATCTATAATTTGATTTATAATTTAGGGAGAATGTTTTTTTGATCTGGCAGTCTACCTCACCAAGTCTTGGACGGATGCCTACTTCTGTGACTTCTGTCAAGTGGTAGATCGGATTGATCTGGAATTTTATGGATAGATAGAACCCAAAATCTCCCTATTCAGACATTAAGTTTCAGCCAAACAGATTTAGCTATGTGGCAAAATAAAACATAAAAAAAATGTAGTGATGAGAGTATGGGAGTACCAATAGGTGTGCATGGATATACACGAGAATCCATTACAAAATATCGGGGTAAATGATTGAATTTGGATATTTGACAAGTGGACTATGTAGACCATTTCCCATATATCTAATGGTCGGATGCTCAAAAATAAAAAATGATCGGATTTTCCATTTGACCCTTCCATGTGGCAAAATTTTGTGTCAAGTACCAAGAACACTCTTACCTAGTCTGCCAACTACGGAAACTTTTGCCTATAATTTATTTCAGAGTTTGGAAATGTAGGTTCTACACTTCTACTATCTATTCTATGGTGTATGGAAAAAACTCCCCCACAATGCAGTAGTGCAATTTTTCTTACATTGATTATTTTATTGTAATTGTTCTCATATTCTTAGTATATGGGTTCATGTGAATGATACCTTTTTCAAAACACCCATTAATATGACATGTAGATTTCTCCTCCACACTGGCTGCGTGGAAAACCCTCTCCCTTAAATATTGGTTACTGAGGCCAGCTGCTTAGCCAAAAGGTGAAGTGGATGCACTGAAAGTGTAGAATCCAACAAAGCTTGTCTCCCCATGGATAAATAATCCTCATTTCAAAAATGTGCAATGAATGGGCCTGGTGGAAAACCATGGGAGCCCTCTGCTTGTCTGGAACTTTGAATTTGAAGCTAAGAAATGAACCTAAGTACCAAAAAGTCTTCTTATGTCTTCTTTAACAGTCCATTTTGTTTCTTCCAAAGGAGGTCTCAGGTTTTTATAATCCTTTTCAAAAACCCAAATCAACTTGATGATTACCAACCACATTACTTCACACTGGAAGGAGTTATTTATGGAGCCACTTTTCAAATTAAATATTATGTTAAGAGATAAGTCCTATGGTTTAGAAACACATATAAATAGAAGCTTACTAGCATGTTCTCTATGGATTAGATAATATGAAATCCCACATGTATAGGTCCAACTCACACCTATATGGTAAAGTCAGGAACCCTTTCTCTGTTTTTGAACTTCTTCCATTAAACTAAGACAGAGTCCTGCAGTTTTTGTCTGTATTGGTTACTGGTTAGTGGAGAGTCCACCTTAGGTCTAATGGGTCTACTTTTATAATTTATTTTGGATTACAAACCCAATATTAGTCTTCTTTATAAGGCTTTGACACTTCAGCTATTTGAGCAAAAACCTGGGAAATTTCCTGGGTCATGGACTTCATTATGAGCAATGAAAACTGTGCAATTGGTATAAACATCTGTGGTCAGTAGCCAGCTTTCCAGGCTGATCCAGTCTATCAGGGGAGTTGGGTTTCATTGTCTTAAGTAGTTCATAGGTTTGGGTTCAAATGACTTCACTAGATTAATAGTTAAAAGGGTTTACTGTTAAAGAGGTCACAGAAGACTTGAGAGCAGTGACTCCATGTTTGTTTATGTTTCTCAATACTGTATTCCAGCTGTGCTACATCTAGAAATCTGAAATTTTGTACATACACACTTGTTATGTAAGGCAAATGCTCCAAGAAAGTTGTGGCTTTGTCCTCTCCAAGTTTGAACTCTTATTCAGATCTTTGGGGACCTTGTCTCCATTGATGATGACATATTTTTCTTTTCTTTTCTTTTCTTAGCTTGCTTTTCTCTCTCATATTCCAGTTGTGACAAGTGTTCTAAGTATTGCATTGTATTAGTCACGTACTTGATATCTGATATCGATACGACACCCATACAAATCAACGAATATAATAAAAAATTATATATCAGTATGTACGCAATACCATGTTTTATAACCTTGGCTATACAAGCATGGATTAAGGGTGATGGGTATCGGTTTTGGTCAATACTGATATGATACTAATATGGATCAGTCTAGATTGGCCAGTATTGGTTGGTTTTCTCTTAAAAAAAAAAACATTAGTTTTTCGGACAATTTACACATTATCTGTACCTTGCACCGATATGGTATCGGTATCGTATCATATCAGTAAAAAAAATAAAAAAATAAATAAAATGGTAAAATAGAATCTTAGGGGAAAAAGGATCCGATCTAATACGATATAGCCTGTCTTTTATCAGAATCCGTATCGGTATCAGCCTGGTTCAGATACGGTTAACCAAAACCCAGATGATGACAGGTGGGATAAACCAATATACGATGGAAACTTGTCATTTGTACTACAACACCTCTAATACGATATGGCCTGTCTTTTATCAGAATCCGTATCGGTATCAGCCTGGTTCAGATACGGTTAACCAAAACCCAGATGATGACAGGTGGGATAAACCAATATACGATGGAAACTTGTCATTTGTACTACAACACCTCTTATCTCTGATATCTGACTATTGTATCAAAGTACAGCTTTAGATTGAGACAGTCAAATCATCGTGACCGTTTATCTTACCTTCATTAGTATCATGGGCCCACAAGACAGAACCGCATCACATGGAGTAATGGTTGGTGGTATGGAAATTGGATAAAAAATAGCCGTTTAACAAAATGGGATCATGGGGTCCACTACGGGTCACTACTCCGTAGTATGATTAGTATCTGTAGTATCTGGTACTTTACTGAGAGTAACAGGATTAGAATCTTAGTCAGCAGCAGTCCATGTTCGTTGTACCATTTGAAGCCGAAACCAAATCCCAGACATGACTCGCGTCACTCTCAGTGTTCTACGATTCTAAAAATCTTTTAGATTCTTAAACTTTGAAATTTTTGAACCATCTCAATGGATTGGTCAAAGAAATTATAATTAGTTAAGGAGATTCTTTACTTACAGTGAAAGTGGAAGTGGGAAATGGGGGTTGGGTTTCTTCTAAAGCAGCTTCCGTATTTGAATACTGGGATTTTCAAAAAGGTTTGATTTCTTCTTCTTCATCTTCTTTTCTCCTTTTATCTTCATTTCTCAAGTTTAGATAGATTGGGATAATGGGTATTGGATTTTATGGAACAACTTAGGTTCTAATTTCAATTTTGAAGCTGGGTGTTGGATTATTTTTAATGAAAAGATTAATCTTACTTTTTCTTCTATTTTTGTTAGGACAGCTGGGGACTGTTACTTAATTCCATTTTTGTTGATTGCAGTGTGTACTCTGAGATCTGAAGTTCATGAGAAAATTGAAGCTTTCCTAATCTGTCCATTACGTTTGAGGAAGTAGATTTTTGGTTTCGGGTTGAAGTTTTGCAATCTGAAGAACATGTTCCGGATTTCAATGTAAGTACCTCTTCAGATCTGAAGTAGTAAACAACTGTTTTCTATTGTTATACAATTGTAATCTATTTGAGGATAGGGTTCTTTTGAATTTTGGAGTATGTTTGTGCTTTGGGTTTCCTTCCCAGATCCATAGGCTAATGGATAGTAGTCTTTACAGAGATTCTGCTTCATTTTAGGAGGCGCGTCTTGTTGGTTTATGGAAATTTTTATCTGTCCAAGTGAAGTTGCATAGGCATTGTGAAGCGTGGTGTTTCATAATTTACGCTTAAATTGGATAATTTTGATTTGTTTATTTTAGGAATTTGGCTTAGTGGGTTGAACTGTTCTATATATTTTAGATTAGTAACATTTTGCATATCAACTTGAGAGAAGAATGATGGATTTTAGATCTTCATATTCTCTCCCCACTTTTGCAATCTTTTTGATAGTGAAATTTCCTTCTTCTAGTTTTAGATTTTCAGACTGGTAGTCTTTGTTGTATAAATTGAGTTTCCTCGTTATAAAGATAAGATCATTTGGTTTGCCTTGAGAAATAAATGGATCTGAAGGAGTATTTGACTTTGCTTGCTTTCCTTTTTTCCCCCTGGTACTTGTGAAGTTGGTTTACTTACTGCATGCATTTCTCAATTTCAGGTCTCCTTTTCTGGTATAGGATGCATGGAAGTTCACATTTTTTGAGTGGGCGAAGTTGTATAAGATGGACATATGGAGCTTCGACAAGAAAGCTCTAAGTTTGGGGCAACTTCAAGTAATCTCTCTTCTTCTTCGTCAGCATTCGTTTCTGCAGTTCAATCGCCCTTTTTCTCTCCTAGGTCACCATGTCAAGGGAACATTCCAAACTTGCTGCCAGCGAATCCTTGTTCCAGCACTGTAATTGAGAAATCTGGATCTCTTTCGGTTGGATATGCCACAGCCGATCTTTCACCTGCCCCAGTTTGTAATTGGAGTGATTTACGGAAATCAGCACCCTGTGACCATGCTTCTTCTTCAATTGATATTTTACAAAGTAACTCATCTAGTCGCAGCAAGGGCAACAAGAATAGCATTGGTCACCCCAGGCACATAGAGAAGCAGAAAAAGTGTGAGAGAAGCCAAGGAAAGTACTCTTATACGCGAAGTTCAGCTTCACTTCCCTTCAATAGGCTGAGAAGTTGTGACGTTTACATAGGTTTTCATGGCCGCAAGCCTTCTCTTCTGAGATTTTCTAATTGGCTCCGTGCAGAGTTGGAAGTTCAAGGGGTGAGCTGTTTTGCAGCTGATAGAGCTCGTTATAGAAATTCCCGAAGCCATGACATTGTTGAGAGAGCAATGAATGTTTGTTCTTTTGGTGTGGTAATCCTTACCAAGAAGTCATTTGGGAATCCGTATAGCATTGAGGAATTACGGAGTTTCTTGAGTAAGAAGAACCTTGTTCCTATTTTCTTTGATCTGGGTCCAGGTGACTGCCTTGCTAGAGATATAATCGAAAAGAGAGGGGAACTGTGGGAGAAACATGGTGGCGAACTGTGGGTGTTGTATGGAGGGTTGGAGAAGGAATGGAAGGAAGCTATTGATGGCCTTTCACGGGTTGATGAATGGAAATTGGAGGCTCAAGATGGTAATTGGAGAGATTGTATATTGAGGGCAGTGATTCAATTGGCAACAAGGTTAGGAAGGAGATTTATAGCCGATAGAGTGACAAGCTGGAGGGAGAAGGTGGAGAAGGACGAATTTCCTTTCCCTAGAAATGAAGATTTCATTGGAAGGAAGAAAGAACTTTCTGAGCTAGAACTTATTCTCTTTGGCAATGTCAGTGGGGATGGAGAAAAGGAATACATTGAACTCAAGACTAGGCACAGACGGAAGAATTTGGTGATAAGTCGAGGTGAAAACAGCAGGATGGGGGAAGAAATGAGGGATCAGCACACCGAGAGTAGTAGCAACAAGGGAAAAGAACCAGTGGTATGGAAGGAGTCCGAGAAGGAAATTGAGATGCAAAGGGTTGGAAGCCCTCAAAGCCAGTACCGTACTTCTTGGGGAAAGAATGTTAGAAGATATGGGAGGAGAAAGAGATCAATGAAAATTTTGTATGGGAGAGGGATTGCTTGTGTGTCTGGGGATCCAGGCATAGGCAAGACAGAACTTCTTCTAGAATTCGCCTATAGGTTTTCACAAAGGTATAAAATGGTTCTGTGGGTTGGAGGGGCATCCAGGTACATACGCCAGAATTATTTGAACCTATTGTCATTCTTAGACATTGACATGAGGGTTGAAAGTCAGCTCTCTGAAAAAAACAGAATAAAAAGTTTTGAAGAGCTGGAAGAAACAGCCATTTCTAGAGTGCGGAAAGAGCTTATGCGTGAGATACCTTTCTTAGTGGTGATCGATAACTTGGAGACTGAGAAGGATTGGTGGGACCACAAAATATTGATGGATCTACTCCCTCGATTTGGGGGTCAAACCCACTTCTTAATCTCCACACGCCTTCCTCGGGTGTTGAATTTGGAGCCTCTGAAGCTCTCCTACTTATCTGAGATGGAAGCAATGTCTTTGATGAAGGGAAACCTCACTGGCTATCCAATTGCTGAAATTGATGCTCTTCGGATAATTGAGGGGAAACTCGGAAGGCTTACAATAGGCCTTGGGATTGTAGGAGCAATCCTTTCCGAGCTTCCTATAAATCCCAGCAGACTTCTTGATACCATTAACAGAATTACTCTAAGAGATATGACATGGAGTGGCAAGGAGTGTTCTATGTTAAGGCGACACACCTTCCTCCTGCAACTTTTAGAAGTTTGTTTCTCAATATTTGATCATGCAGATGGACCAAGGAGTTTGGCAACTAGAATGGTTCAGGTTAGTGGCTGGTTTGCCCCTGCAGCTATTCCAATTTCGTTATTAGCTTTAGCGGCACGCAGGATACCTGAGAAGCACAAAGGTACAGGGTTGTGGAAAAAATGTTGGCATGGTCTGACTTGTGGTGTCACATCAACACACACCAAAAGATCAGAAGTTGAAGCGTCATCTATGCTGGTAAGGTTTTCTATTGCAAGAAGTAGCACCAAATCAGGGTTCATCCAATTCAACGAGCTCATCAAATCCTATGCTCGCAAGAGAGGGGTCACTGGGGTTGCCCAGGCCATGGTTCAAGCAATCAGCAGCCGAGGTTCCATTATCCAGCACTCTGAACATATATGGGCAGCATGCTTCTTGCTATTTAGTTTCGGAACTGACCCTGTTGTTGTTGAGCTGAAAGTGAATGAGTTATTAGTCTTTGTAAGACAGGTGGTTCTACCTCTGGCAATCCACACATTTTTTACTTTCTCACGGTGCAATGCAGCTTTAGAACTCCTCCGCTTATGCACTGATGCCTTGGAAGTTGCAGAGGAATCCCTTGTTTCCCGAGCAGAGAAATGGTTGGATAGATCACTTTGTTGGAAATCAGTCCAATCTAATGCACAGTTGAACCCATACCTTTGGCATGAATTGGCACTCTTGAGAGCTACTGTTCTAGAAACAAGGGTTAAGTTAATGAGCAGAGGGGGGCAATATGATATAGGGGATGAGCTCATTAGAAAAGCTTTGTTCATCAGGACATCAATCCTTGGGGAGCATCACCCAGATACAGTCGCCACCCGTGAAATACTAAGCAAAGTCACAAGACTTCTTACAAATGTCCAAGGCAGATGATTTTCAGACAATCTATCATATAATTCTCCATCTCTATTCTTTTTGTTTGCAGGAGTGATTCACATTGAAATTGTTATTATAGAATGCTAAAATAAATTCGCTTCTCATAGCACTCAGGAAAATTATCAATGTTAACATCTAGCCCTTTAAATTCCATTTTAACCAAATTGTAGAATCTTAACAGCACATTCTTTCTATCTGTTTAGTGAATCTTCCAGAATTTTAAATTTGAAAAGAGTTTTCATCTTTGAGTTGAATCCTGAAATGAAAATTGTTAGTATATTTGACTTTATATCCCCAGTTCAAAGAGGGGGTGCTTATGAGGCCAATGTCTAGCTGCCAGATTAGTTTCATAAAATAATCGTGCAAATACAAGGTGGGGTATGATTTTAAGTGATTCCCGTCCCAGTGTAGTGTGAACATCAATTTGGAATACCTCTCGGATGTGGACCTTATTATTATATAAAAAATCTTACTTCCTTGGCTGCTTCTTAAGTTGGATTCTTTTATGAAGAGCTTATGACCTTTTGATTCCAGGTGTAAGTGACTTTCAGAGTCTCTTTTGGCATGTACAATGAAAATAGTGTTGTAATGCTGATATGTTTTACTTCCTTATGCCTCTATAGTTCCCTGTCTTGCTTGCGGTGAATTGATGAGCAGTTTTGGATAGATGGGGGCAATTTGAGTGTGTTACTGGTAGCATGCTTTTGCAGCATGGCATGTATTTGGCTCATATTAGCTAAAACAGGAGCATTTTTATTCTGTGTGTTGTCTTGTAATGATAAAACCAGTAACCAAAAATTCCCTACTTTGTGTGTTTGAGATTGAAGGAACGTTAAATTCTTTTCCTTTTCTTTTTGTATATTCCCCCCCCCCCTTCTGATTTATTGAATTTTCCCCCCTCCCTGATTTATTGAATTTCTTTCCTCAATGAATAAAACGGAGGCCAAAGGAAAAGGTTTTTAATTGTGAACACAGAAGTGCAGCCATCCTATCTAGGAGCCACCAACCAATAAGGGAGCATTGCCATCTGATAAGGCTTAGGAAGGCACCAGATATAACCCATTTTTTTAAGAAGCTGGTTCCTCGGGTTCATTCTTAGAGTCGAACATTAGCTCAGATGGTGTCTCCTTCCATATGCTTACGTAAATCAGATCTCTTTCCGCCTTGGGTGCTCAGCCAGGGTCTCTTTCAAAAAGAATGGTACGCATTCTTCTTCTTCTTCATCATACATATGCTGTATTATGTGTCAATTATTTATTATGAAGTTCTTAAGTTTGTGCAGTTCTCATTTACCTTCTATTCAAAATTTGGGAGCGACAAGAACTACAGGATGGATAAATCACTTTGTCACGTGCTTCACATGCATCATCAACAGTCTGGAAGTTGGACTCATGTTTGTAATTATGATGAAGGACAGGTTTTGCAACCCAAAATAAAATGGAAATGTAGTATTTGTGTTTGGCTTTGACATACTATGGAAAAACTTGAAAGAAAAATTTAGCAGTGAAAAGCCTTTGCTGCATCATGGGATTCATCAGAGTTAGCATTTCAAGTGGACCATGACTATGAAGCACAGTTAAGAACTGATCCTGGCCATGAAACATTTGGAGAGCCTGCTGCTTTAAGGCAAGATCTTAGTGATTCGATTTTAAAAAGGAGGAATTTACCATTTGGGACCTGCAGAGGATGCCGCAAAGCACTCTAGAGTAAGTTTTCATTCTTTTTTGGTAGAACTCTATGGAGAAAATTGTGACAGAAAATTTATAAACATGAGTGGGGCTGTTTTTTTTTTTTTTTCTGCCTGCTGCAAAGATGTCTGAGCCCACCAGAGAAAGGTATGCATCTGAACTGACCTTTTTTTTTTTTTTTTTTTTTTTAAATAGCATCTGAACTGCTCACCCTGTCATTATTCGTACGAATGTTAACCCCCCCCCCCCACACACACACCCACACACCCCAAAGGAAAAAAAAAAAGAAAGAAAGAAAAGAATCAGTAGTAGTGTTATTTAAATAAAACAGTAGAAGGTCCCGTATGTCCTTATTATATGCATCTCCTTGCATCCTCTGCATAAGCCTGGATAGGGCACTGCAGAAATCATGTATCATATAACATAGATAAGTGGTGGTAGAAATATGGGGACAATTTCAGGTCTGGGTCGGCCAACATGCTTTTTCTGTGGTTATTTGTCCAACCTTGACCTGGTCTTAAGTCAGATTTGGAACGAGGGGATATATCTGTGCCCTGACCTGGTTACATTCTGGGTGTCCATGTCTGACCTGGTCTGTGAAAGCATAACGTTTAATGCATACTAATCAAAACAAAGAATTATTTTTCATTTTTTTTGGGATCAATGGTAAGAGTTTAATCAACACTAAAACATGCTGATTTCAAGATTTGAACTCAAAACCTAGTGCTAGAAAACCATGACCCTTACAGTCTTACGGACAAAACTACTATTCATGTCATTTTATTTAATTTAAGTTATTATTTATCAAATATTAATATTTCTAATTCAGACAAAAACAGATCAACTTGTCCAAATTTCCAGACATGGACTGGCGTAAACTGACCAAACCAACCCTCTTAAATTTGGGTAACCTATTCTTGCCTAGACCTGGATTTTTAGGAAGATTCTTGTCTGGACACTGGACCCAGTTTTAATCAGGCATATGGTCAGACAGGATGGTCAAAATATTGCCAACCCAGCATAGAACAAATATGTGAGGATGGTGTATGATTCAATCTCTCTCTCTCTCTCTCTCTCTCTCTCTCTCTCTGCTTATTCAGTCTCGTTTTGCAAATTTTTTTGCATGTCAGAAGATATTCAAGGTTAGTTCTAGGTGTTAAGTGTTGAATCGAACATATCAGTCGACAGAGGTATTCATGGAGTGCCAGGTTGGCTAGTAATGTTAGGTTGTTTCAAATCTCTCTTGCATTCATTCTCTTTTGAGCTATCTGACATGGTGGTCCTCCAAATCTCAAAAAGAAGCCAATAATTTTAGTGGTTGGTTGCTTCTTCAATGATCAATTCTCTTTCAGCCAACTATCTGACCTGGCGCTGGCAGTCCTCCAAACATTTTGCAACGGCGCATCTGTTTGGTGACAAAAAGAAGCCATCAAATTAACTGCAAGAGCTCTTGCACACTGGAAGCCTTAGATGGGGTTCTTGATCCCTGGGTTTGTGTTATTGGATTTAGATGCATAACTGATGACTCTGTCATTTTCTTTCAAACCTGAAACATTGATTTCAGACGCATTAGACCACATTTTTGTTAGCTGAGAGAGTATGAGATGCATTAACATGGTTCTGTTTCTTGATTCATGTTTATGGAGTGTTGCTGGTAGAGCTTTTTCTAATGGAATTGTCAAATCAAGGTCCAAATAGAAGTGGACCTCAAGGTTTTTCATATTTATGCTATATGGTGTAGGAGGATAATCTTTAAATGTATTCATGAATTTCTGTGAACTACAATGATCATCGATTTTCTATTGTAGCTGGTTGATATTTTACCAGTTGGAGTGAAGTGTTCTGCAGTTTCTACTTTCTTGTTGGATTGTAATGATCCATTGCACTCACAAATGTTTCTGATTTTGTTTTTTCTGTAGTTACCTGGCTGAACACGGAGGATTAATACCTAATTTAAATCTCCAGCTTGTGACCTCTTAGTTCAGGCTGAGAATATTATCATTTTCCTGTCTCTTGTTGTTTTGATCAGTGGAGTTGTTGAGGAATAGATTCTTTTGAAATTTTTACTGGAGAGACAAATGGTTCCGAACCAGATGTTGCATCATATTCTCAAGACCAGCATCTCCTGCTCCTTGATCACTTGATGCATCTAGGGGGTCACTGGTATGTCTCAGAAAATAATGAGGATATTGGCTATTTATATTGGTTTTCAAACAGAATTTGTAATTCTGTCTTTCAACAAGCATCAGTTTATTGGAATCAAAGCATTAACTCATGGTAACTAGATAAGAGTAGGAGGATGTAGGTGACAAGATAGATGACAGAAGCTGAGGTTTCGTAGTCCTGTAGGTGGTTTTTGATGCCTATAAGGAACATGGCATGGGAGTTGATGTTAAATATGTTGATATTATTAGATTAGGAGAAAAGATATGTTATTATTATTATTATTTTGCATGTGAATAGTTTCAGGAAAAAAAATTCTTGATTTTTCCATCATTTGTTTAGGCTCCTCATAACTTGACATCCCTTTTTCTTGTGATGTGAATGTTCTTGTGTTGGCATATTTTCTTAACATCATTCATGATCACAAATGTAAGCTTTTTAATGGTGTGTAATTCTGAAATCTCTGACCATTGCAGTGCTCTCATAGATAGTAAATTCTAGCTGTAGATGGAAGCTTTTTAATGGTGTGTGGGAGGTCTGAACCCATCAAAGGAACCTGCTTCCATTCCATTCTTGGTGCCTGCAACCCCTACTAAGGTGATTGATCCTACATCTTTTATGTCTATGAACCCATACCTTTTTTGTATGGGAACAGCCAAAAAAATATGTAATTGATATGCTTAGATTGATTTTGGCAAATCTACATCTAGAAGAGTTTTGATAACATCCCATCACATGAGCCTCTCTTGGGTCAAGAGGTCTTCCTTGAAGTAAACTTGCCACCTTGGCTTATCTATGCCTCCTTAACTTTGTTTATCAGAATCCCAGTTAGGTAACCAAAAGTTTATGAACACAGATTTGGATATGGAATCAGCCTCCATCGACTCTGATCTGATTTAGATCAGTATCGGTTGAAGTTGGCTTGCAATCAACTGGTATTCCCGGAACCCTAGAAATTGGAATTGGGAAGAAGAAGCAAAGATTTTTACCTTTGGGATTTTTTTTTATTCAATAAAATTTGGGATCTTGTTTCAGGAAGAAAGCTTCATTGATTTTTTGCTATTTTATTAATTAAAACTATGAAAGAAGAAAACGATGGCATAAAAATGAAAGATCAAACATGAATAATGGACAATTCAAAAAAGAGTTGCAAGAATCGGCTAAAATCAAGATCATGCCAATTGAGATCATGCCAATTTCAATTCCAATTGGGTGACTCATCCAATCCGATTCAAATTCCTTAAACTTATCTCAAGGGGTGTCGTAGCAGTCCGAAGTCCAAAAAAAATTGTTGTTTAGGTTCACTAGTGAGGAGTGGAACTAATGATCTTCTCCGCTAAGTAGGATAAGGCTGCATACATTATGATCCTCCTCAGACCCTAGTGGTGGGAGCCTTGGGCACTGAATACGCCCTTAAGTGAGAAGTGGAACTTAGGGTTTTCTAAGTATGCTTTTAGATTTGAATTGGATTCGAATTATAATAGTAGCACCTATTAGGCTTTGCCACCTTAGATGTTTGTGGGAAAGCCCTAGAGAATTTTTATTGCTGGGATCATTAATGGCCCTCATTGAAGGAGTAAAAGGAGAATCTGTATTTTATATCCTTGAACTGATAGAGAAAGCAAGCTGCTTGGCTTCATTGATCCCCATAGGCAAGAAGGTCTATAGGATTGGACATATGCCACTGTTGCAGTGGTTGATTGGTCAAGTATCTTTACTAGAAAAAGTGTAGTAGATGATGCTGTGCAGACAATGAAGAACAAGAAGCTTAAATTTTTTTGCATTGTCTGAGTAATACCACTACAGGACATTAGGGATAGTAATTAATTAAGTCCATGTTCTGTTTGTTTATGGTTCCACACTTTATGTAGTGTAGTCTAACAGGGCTACATCCCCAACCCAAAATCCTGAAAGGACAAGACCTATATGCAAATTGTGGGCCAGTTCTCCAAAGACCTAAGGCAGCATTGGCTTGTCCTTTATTTCAAGTTTAAACTCACTTTAATTTTAATAAAGTAAGGGTTCAAAAGCCTTAAATAGTTGCATGATTCTCTCTAATTACCTTGACTTGACTGTTGTGGATCATTCAATTATTAAATATGATGGATGCTAATGATCTTATTTCCTATTCACCAGGATGGGTCGCTGTTGTGCTTGTTAATTCCACTCCACACTGTCCCTCGGAGTCGAGACCAACAAAGGGTAATACAGAAATATTCACCTGTTGTTCATCAATTACATCTTTCGACCTAATCTTAGGCCCTTACCCTCCGTGGACAATCCTTGCAGAGGAACCCTTAGTTTTTAGTTATGGATCTACAAGGAGTCTGCTGGAATTGAAAACCAGAAACATCTTGCAAGAGGTGCAATATGCAATGGACCAAGGATACGAGAAAGTTGAACTATGGCTGGGGTGATTGTGGCTTGGTTGCAGCATCGATCAGGATAGATAGTCGTTCGTGTGCTTTAATTTTTTTTTTTTTTTTTTTTTTTTTTTTTTCGAGTGTGGATCAGTCCCGTACTAGAATGGCAGAACCTGATCCGTTCTCTTCGCTCTCTCCTTCAGGTTATGGTTGTAAGTATAACTCTAAAGGACTCACGCATGGTGTTAGCCACTAATGCAGCTACCAAGGGTAGAGCTGTTAAAATAACAAACACTATTATTTAAGTGTGTGATGTGCCCTCAGGAGGGGTTCAGTGGTCATTGAATATCCCGTGTCTCTCTCGAACAGATCACCTTATTTAAGCTCTCTAGAGATAATAAATTGGCTTAACATTGTCCCATTGAGTTTGATGAAATATTTACATGTGGACAAGCAAAAGGAAATCAGATCACACCAACCGATTCGTTTACCTCTCAAATGAATTTCTATGTGACTTTAGGGCGACGGTTCTCTATTCCCATAGTGTTTTTTTAAATCATTGTTACATAATAATGAATGTGAGGAGTCATACTGTACACAGCCAAGGTGCCTAGCATGTGCCAACCTCTCTCCTTCCCCTTAAGAAATTATGGAAAAAGATCTTATCCAGCACCATTGACCCTCCAACGATCCATCCAAGGGGTGAGCTTAGACACATATCTCCAAGTGTTGGGATGCATGAGCATGACCAAACCCACTTAACCCTTGAATGGTCGCTGGAATATGCAGTCACTGGAGAGAGGCCAGATCCGGAAAATACCCCATTGCCATCTTGTATCCAGTCTTATAATTGTTACATGCCGCTAGCTTACGGGCACGCCCAACCCTCTCCCATGTTTTATAGTTAAGCAGAGGATATAGAAAAGTTCTATTGCAGTTTCTATTCTGACTGCTGTTTTTTGCTAGATTTTTACGCGGAGACCGGATGTTTTCTTTTAATTCATTTCATCCTTGGTACTTGATCAATTTATAAAATGTGAGCTTAATAACAAATATTTGTCCACAAAATTCAAGGAAGTTTTAGAAGCAGTTTTGTTAAGCTTATTTTCATTTTTTCTACCATCCAAGTAGTATCAGAATGTGTGCCCTTATATATAAATCAGTTCGTATGTGTATCAGAATGTCCTTATTCTCAATACCTGACGACCATGGTTTTATTGCGTGAATCAATTAACTTATATTAACTTGTTGCCCCCAACTGTGCTCAGAAGATAGGCAAATCCTTCCACATTGAAGAATTCATGGGAAAGAGGATAAAGAAACCTTCAAACAACCCTTGAGAGCATTTTTGGCATTATAGGAATTGGGAAACAAAATAAACTGTACATGGAATTATAAGGGTGAGTCGACTATTATGTTTCAACCACCATACAATATCACCATCTTCAAACCAGGAAAGGAAAACTGAAATAAGTCACCATGGAAACAAAATTTTACCTCCTCTTTTTTCCCTCTTTTCCTCTTTTCAAATGCCACATCTAGCCCCTCGGAACAAATGTTTCGTCTGAAACAACTCCAACCACCAACAGTCATATTATATCCACCACTTTTCACTCGTCACTAGCATGCAAGGAACAGTGCACCTTTGCAAGTGCCAAACACGGTGTCCAATCCTTTACTTCGTATCAGCCACGACCACGACCTCCACCTGTCACAAAAAGTGGACAGGTCAGACATATCGAAACAAATTACTCTCTTTGACAATCTTTCACCTCTGCACAGACAATCCCAAGGGAAGGATAGCCTTCAGCAAATGCATCCTCGGTAAACTGGCAAAGACTATAATATAGTAGTGTGTGTGTGTTTAAAGAGCAACTCCCACACTCTAAGCCACTACAGTGGGGGTATATGGTTTCCGTAAATTAAGGGCACAAGAATCCATGTTTCTCAGCTTTATGGTAGATTAAGGTAAGAAAAACTGCACGTACCTCTGTTGGCACCACTCTTGCCACCAGTACCACCCCTGCCTCGGCCTCCACCCATGCCTTTAGCCCCTCCATCGTCTTGGCCACGCCCAATGCCTTTTGGCTGCCTCCCACCAGCACCATCCTCTCTCCCTCTTCCCCTTCCACGGCCTACTCCAGGAGGCCTCCTATCTAAAGAAACACTCAGCCAATAGACAACCATTGTTAGATTTCCATTTATACAAAATATTAACTATTGTTTACCATTCTTCCAAAGGGAAGGGTGTGCTGTATTTACACGTAGAATCACAAACTTCTCACACAAATGACAATCCAACACCATAAGAGTTACAGGAACCACAATAACTGGATGACATCCACATTATGCATGGTTTAAAAACTTTACCAGTCTGACCTAAATCTAACTAGTTATACTGGAAACAGACCCATTCAGTTTTAAGTTCTGATAGCACAACCAATGGGAAATGAAAATTTCAACCTTCATGTGTTTACTATCAACACATGACAGACAAGATCTGGAAAAGCTGACAACTTAGCAGTTTTTACTTTCTTCCTAACCATAGCTTCTCAAAGTATATTTTCATCATTTTGAACGTAGGAGGGAATTTTTTTCTCCCATGGGTCACAGTAAATTTTCTGTTTGGTTTTCCAAGTTTTCCCATCCTGGATTTATTATTTCCAGAACTGGAACCCTTTCTGTTTCACCCTCCAGTAAAATATTGCTGAACTAATTAGTTACAAACATTAAAATAACCAAACTCCCCCTGATTTATGATGAGGACCAATCACTCAACCTGAATCTTAATAATTCAATACAAATCAAGTGTAAAATTGTTTGCTTTGAAACCGACCCCAAAAAAAAAAATTTGTTTCAGCAAAGTTGAGTTAGAAAGTATTGAAATTATTTCTTTTGGCATATGAAATCTAGAAACTAATACCCAAAGCCACTTAAATTAAAATATGGGGAAGGGATTCATGCATGGGAGATTCCGTGCATTGAAGATTCGACAAATGGGGGGG
>NC_056558.1:11161176-11169205 GCF_013358625.1 Macadamia integrifolia | reverse complement strand
GAGGGGGGTGCATCTGCCATTTTGATGAGGGCTTTTGTCCTCATCCAACGTCCTGTGCGCGAACCGTGCACAAGACCTTTGGCCTTAAAATATCAACAAACAAACAGAAAAAACTAACCACTTCAAATTAAAAAAAAAAACAAAAAAACAAAAAACAAAAAAAACAACAACAACAACAACCAAGCAAAGGAAATAATACCTGATCGGCTCTTGGTTTCTTCCTGTACTTTATCAATCACCTAGAAATCATAACCATATTTTCCAAAATAAGTCAAAAGAGACCCCAAAATGTTTCAAAGTGAGAAAAAGAATTTAGGGTATGGTAGAAGATTAAAGGATGTAAATTCTATTCCACAGGCAAAATTTACGAGTGCCACAACAAGGAAGACCAAAGAAAGTTCTCAGAACAGCAATCAGGGTAGAAGCATTAATGTTAATCATACACTGCTATAAGAGCAACAATGAAGCACTCAATTTTATTAAATAAAAAAGCACATAAGACTGGAAAAGAAGGTCCTTCATGCTTGAAGAATAAGTTAGTTGCATCAATCTTTTAAGAAGTACTAAAACTTAGTTGCATCTTGCATGGTAAAGTGGCAGCCATCCATGAATGGAACCAGCAAACTGATTTCAGACCTAAACTGCACAAAGGATAGTTAAAATCACCAACTGCAGGCTATGACTAGTAAGCACCATTTTTTTCCCCTTTCGGTGGATAAAATGACACGACTTATATTGAACCCATCCTACCAAGAAAACTGACAGTAGGCAAATGAAGCTCTACCTCTCCTAATCAGGTGCAAATATCTCCAAGAACCTCCTGCCCCTACATGAAGCCATCCAGTCATCAACATAACACTCAATAACCAGCTGCAACCACCCACACTGCAAGGCAAATCTCAACCTGAATAACCACTTTCAATTCTGCAACAACTGAGTCACAATAACCAAAAGGACCAAGAACCAGTAGCACCAATCCCTCAAAAATCTCTAAAGGCTCCTCCCACAACTGCCGGAGCCAGGTTACGAAATAAAATTAAATATTTACCATCTTCTACCATGCCACCGTGGAATGAAAAATCTGTTGTTATTTTTTTTCTTCGGCAGCAAGGTATAAATACCGAGAAAATCTATTGTAACCAACGTGGTGAATTAATAAGTTATAACCTTACTTTTTTGTGCTCCTTAGATAACAAACTTTTTTTCCAATGAAGGTAAATCCTGCCATTTCACATAAATACTGTATGAAATAACGTTTTAACTTTTTGAAAACCCTTTTTTACCCCTACATTAAATAATATTTGGGAATAAGCCAAGAGGCAATTAAAAGAAAGTTACAACTCCTTAGTTCACCACTTTGGTGACAACAAATTGCACCCATATGCATGTCCGGCAAGCAAATCTCTGGTCAAAGATCAAATTCCTTTATCTAAGACTTAAATAGTGCCAGCCAGAGAAACCCTCTCAAGAACAGAAACAGCTTGGGAGAAGGAGAACTCTTTCTTTAAAGCAATAGCACAATCTGCCAAACATTTTGTGTTAAGCATTATCTATTGACACATGGAATATCGACTCTCAAGGATTTTTTAAAAGCAAAATGGTCTCTTTGACTATCTAGGGTTGCATGCAGCTGGGAAAATCTCTAATGCATCTTCCTGCTTTGGATTCTCGTACCTTGGAACAGTAAACATCAAATGTTCCAGGCAAAACAACCAAGCAATGATAATCCTAATCAAACCAATAATCTGAAGGAGAAGTGATCTATAAAACAAACCTACGTTTAAGTTTTTTTCTTTTTCTTTCTCTGTGTCGTCATCATGTATCAGGAAGTGGAAATGTCTCCAAACCAAAGTTGACCTTAATGGTTATCCCAACCAATAAGTATTATTTTACACACAATTCATTTGACCATCCAAGACGAAATAATATTGATTAAACTTAATGATGAGGTCACCCATAAACAAATCATCAATGCAACATCCCAAAAAGACTGAATTTTCACCATATTGAGCTGTAAATTAACTAGTGAAGTATTTTATATAGATAATCTTCTCATGTCATTTTGTACTCTTGCAACATGAGGTACTTAGGTGCTAAATTGTTCATGAGTTATCTTCTTCTATTTTTTGCTGTTCTAAGACATGTGGACAATGAAAAATGAGTATTGTATGAGAACACACAGTATCAAACACCAAACCCTTCAAATTTTGGATATGGGAGCAAAGATAGACAAATAGACTTACTTCATCAAAAGAGCATAAAAATAGAAATGACTCCATGGTTACTGCAAGCTACTCATTTTTATTTAGGGAAGCACAATAGGACAGCAGAACTAATACATATAAGGAGCAGACACGGCTAGGCAACAAACAGAAAAAGCGATATTCCAGGCTCCATTTCTATTACAGTAAGCCCTTCAATGCCTAGACCCTTTATATTAATAACATCCAGTGGAATTCAGCACATAACAAATCCAATGGACATAATGACAATTTAATTCCAATTTGACACATACAACATTAATTCTTACCCTGAAAATAAGATCACCTGTCCCACTTAGCATGGGCTTTCACTTTAATGTTTCTATTCAGTGGCTAAGGTTATTGGCAAAAACTAATTGAATTTACCGTTTGGGGCTCACAAAAAATTAAGAGTTCATTAATGAATCCTTTTCAGCCTACACCCTTTTCACTTTAATGTTTCTATTCAGTGGCTGTTTTTGTTGGAAAAAACTAATTGAATTTACTGTTTGGGGCTTACAAAAAATGAAAAGTTAATTAATGAATCCTTTTCGGCCTACACCCTTTTTCTCAAGTTTTGTCCTAGATAGCATGGAGTACAACTATTAAGTAATAGAACAAGTGTTTCCAACCATCACAAATGTCAAACTTCAAATGTGTAGGAGACTTTATAGAACATAATTTTTTTTTTCTTTTTCTTTTTACTATCTATTTTAATATTATTGTTTTCCCTCCTAGAAAGCCAATAATCAGCAGGTGCTCATTGGGTGGCAGTGGTTGGATCAGAACTGGAATATATCACCGCAGGCAACAAAAAAGAATAACAATCCAAACCACTAAATTAAACTTATGATAATCAAAAGTTTCAGTATTTGAATGTTTACTTTCTCCAAATCATTTCTTCACCATTATGTTTGTTGCTTCATTATTATTTTCTACCACCACGTATCTATAATGTTATCCAAGGCTTCTTCAAAATTTATAGATTCACATTTAATTTCTTGCAAATAATATCAGATCTTGTTTCGAATGACAAGAGAAATTGAATTATCAATGGTCAATCGAGAGTGAAAAGGTATAAGAAAGAAGCCTTTCTGAAAATTCACAGCAACCATGATCAGAGATTCCTTTTTTCTTTTCTTTTTCTTTTTTTCTTTTTTTTTTTTTTGGGGGGGGGGGGTTTAATAATGACTTTCAAAGATGCAGTAAGTAGTCATAAAGAAGAAATGAATTTTTCTTATTATCACATTCAGTCATATTATCTGATTAAATATTTCAATGTGCTTCCAAAAGAAAAAAGAAAAAAGGATAAAAATAAGAGTGGATCTTAAACATTTATCATGGGGCTATATCCTTTGTTTCATACCTCATCTGGAACTCGAAGATACTTAATTGTATTCCCACGGATGTAACATTCTGGCATTCGCCAAAACCTGTCTCCATCCTACATTGAAATTCCATTTTTAGATTTAAGCATAACTAGAAAATATAGCAGTTTTCATTAAGATAATACATAGGATGAAAGAGAGAAACGAAAAGAAAATCCATTTACCTTTGAGGTACAGATAACTTCACGAAGGTGAATGTTCATCCAAGTGTCACAATTCACTAAATGCCCATTGTAGGTCTCCCCATTCTTCAGTTCTACCAACTAAAACAACCACACAGAAAAATTTTAAATATATATATATATATATATATGACTTAAATAATAACAAGACAACAATGGCACCAAAAGGGGGGTGGGAAATTATACTACAAATAAAATGAGATAAACAAATTTGCTGTCGTAGAACGGAAAAGGATGTATGTCTCTCAAAACCACTATAACATCTCAAAAGGAAAGAGAAGCTCTTACCATAGGATGACCCTGTGCCGTCTTCAGTAGAGAAAGAGGCAACTGCAACAACAGTAATTGAGCCACTCAAAATCTTCATGCTTAAAAAAAATACCCAAATAAAACAAAACCGCTTCCCAAAAAAAATAGATCAGAGAGCAACATACCATCTTCTGAAACACAAAAATACAAAGCTACCAATTGACCAAGAAGAAACCGCAAGCTGCAATCAAAGAGTCCTAACATGATTTCCCTTTCTAAATATTTAAAGATCAAACAGTGGAGCCAAACAATTGTAAAACAACCCGTACATTACAATAAACCCTAACTTCTCATGAAACCTATAGAAGTTGACAGATCTCCACTTTGAATATAAAACTGCAGAAACAGTAAATTGAATGTAAAACACTAGAGAACATTACAGCCCATATCATATGAAATTGAAGATCAAGCACGAATACAAAGAAGAAAGGAAGGGAAGAGAATTGACACTATACCTCGTAAAGTACCTTCTGCGGAGGGTATCGAGCGAGCGGGTCTTCCTTTTCAAAACGACTGGGAAGCTGGAGCTCGCAGGCAGGTTGTATCGTTTTATGGGAGGATGTGGATCGTCCAGGAATTCTTAGATGTGCCACGTGAACGGTACCGAGTATTAATAGAGACCGAGAGCGGTTTCGGTTTTGGGTTCCACGGAATTACCCACGGGGCGCCCAACCATTTACACCACGGGCCCGTTTGCTAATATTTCAAGAAACGTGTTTCTGCCGTTCATTAGACAAAACTGTTTTGTTTCACTTGTTTTCGGAAACAAAAATTTTAATTTCTACATATTTATGGTTTTATAAACGCCCCAGACAAAACAAATTGAACTTGTTTCTATGTTTCTTGAAACGACTACCATCAACGAAAATCCAGTGCTCTCGTTTGGGAGAACTCATCCCAGAATGAGTGTCTGCAACTCCTTTGCGAGCATTTCCTCATAGCAGCATCATCGGAGTTTCATGACGCCGTTCAGATTGCACGTCAGGCAGGCAGACTTCACTGGATTTTGGACATCCTGATTGATCGCCAAATCGCAGAGGATTTCTTCACGCGATCCCATTGCTTCGATCTCTCTGGAACAAATTGGGAGTTGGAGACAGCCATGGATAACGAAGTTATGGGAGTCATTACTGCCGATAACAAACCCTCCACCATGAAATTACAAACATTACCATCAATTTACGAAAAGAATGTTGCATATTCTCCAAGGAAGGTGCATAGCCCCTGTAAGCTCCCATCTCGTGTTTCGAAATCAATCTCTCAGTCTGGACGCTACCACCATAGCTGCTCCTGCATATCTGATCAGCCGTGTTGGCAATAGGCGTGGGAGATGTGGTGGGGCCATAGCTATTACGACGGTTGTCATTATGATGGGCATCGACGGAAGCATGTGAGGAATCCGGATCTAAGGACCTGGAAGATGTCCTGACCCTTGCCCTAGATTGGGCATGTAAATCAGATTTGGAGGCGGCGAGGCATGTGTCAGGTAGAAAGATACAAACGAAGAGAGAGGTTAAAGAATCAATGTGGATGTCTTTGGTAGCAACATCATCGATGAAATAAGGCTTAGTGTGGCGACTGATACTTCAGGCCGCGTAGTGACACCAAAAGGGCTATTATCATCAAAAAAGGCTTGGATACGGTTCTGCAAATGGTGTTTAAGGATAAATTTGAAGAATAGACTATAGAGCTTCACAACAACGCTAAGCATATCTCCCCTTCCCTTCCCGTCCCGTCCTCTTTCCCTCTCTTTCTGGTCACTTATTGCCTTCTCTTGCATAAACCAGCCATAGGAAAAAGAAAAAAAGGTTTTGCTCTATGAAGAATATAGTGAAATCATGGCGATTACAGTTCAAATTAGAGACTCCCTGTGACAAAAGACTCCCTGCGACAGCTTAGACAATATATTTTTCCATTATATTCTCTAAAGAAAAAAAAAACTATAAGAAACGTTTCAAGAAACAAGGTTTATCAAACACCTAAAAATCCGTTTTTGTACCTAGAAACGTGAATTTATGTTCCCAACGTTTCTGGACACAGAAACGGCATAAACGTTATCAAATGGGCTTGAGTCATCGACCCCCACCGAAAACCGATAGAAGCCATTGTTTTAGTTTACAATATTGAGTATCGGTCAATTCTAAAACCAATACTGAAATTTTTTTATATTGATACATATCATCCATAATAGTCCTATTGAATTGTTTTTATGCTCAAAGGTATCGATATTAACATGGATTTTGACTATTTTAACATTTGTCCTTATTGAACCTGCATGGTTTACTGTTCATGCCCAAGGGTAAACTCTTATTACAAAATAGTCACACCTATAAGAAAGAGAATATAGGCGATAGGTACAAGACTTGACAGATGCGATATTTAATACTATAAAATAATGAAGGGAATCTAATTAAACTTGAAGTTATGAAATAGTGATGAATAATCTCCAGGGTGTCAATTCGTGGCCCGATCCGACTAAATCGATTGAGACCGACCATTTATAGACCGGCCTAGCCTAGACCGTTTATTAAATGTGTCGGGCTTGAGCCCGGCTCGTTTATAAATGGTCAGTCTCGGTTTTGCTACTTGGACCGTCGGGTGCCGACTGAGACCAACTGAATCACGCCCGACCGAGACCGGCCTATTGTGCACCGACTTGGCCCGACCCTTTAATGATTGTATAATACCTATTTTGCCCCCCCAAATTAAAGAATAAAAACTAAAAAGTAAAGACATGTTTACATTTTAAATAATTGTTATATTTGGTATCATTTATTGATTTATTTTCATTATTTTGGGCTTGCATGAGTGGGCCGGAATATAAGTGCACATATTAAAAAGGGTCCATTTAAAAACCGGTTAAAACCCATTTAACATTAAACATGTCCGTAGTCCGATTAAGGCCCGACTAAAGCCAGATTAAAGTAGCCCGATTATAGCCCGAGGCCGACCGACCGAATATAAAGTGTATCATGCCCTCAATAACTAAGCCCGATTAGTTAAATGGGCGGACACGGTGTAGCCTTTGAAAGTCTTCAAGCCTGATTAAGCCCGACCGAAGCTGGACCGGGCCGACCGGTTGACACCCCTACTCCAAATTGTGAAAAGTTGAGCTGTATGGGTATACTCTCATTAAGGTATTTGAACACCCCAAGTAAGTGTGCAATCGGGTTGACTGTACGTCTTCACCTCCAACATAGCAACTCTTCAACCATTTAATGTGCATTTCCAATAAGTGATTACAATAGGAAAATACAAAAGTAATATACATTATATGTATTGTATAGAAAAGGTAGAAAACAATGCAACTTTAGGCAAATAAGGACTATTGGGTATGCTAAACACCTGGTACCTATACTTGTAGAGAGAAAAACATAACATAGTAAGGTTTTCAAACTTGTAACAAAGAACTAATTTCGTTTCAAGGTGACCATAGTCCATATAAGTACAAGGGTGTTTGTATATATATATATAAGTAAGTGTCTATAAGTTTTGTACATACATTTTAGGTACGTACATGTATGTGTCATGTAGTGTATGAACGCATACATGTATGTGTCTCTTCAATGATTCGACTATTTGAATTTGAATGGCATGTTAGGTACTTACATGTATGTGTATCTTCCTCTAATATCTGAATACATAGATGTATGTGTCTCTTCAATGATGTGACTATTTGAATTTAAATTTGAAAATTCAAAATTCAAATCTAATTGCTGGAGCAAAAATTTCAAAACTCACACTTTAAATAAAAGATATATCTCTTGACATACACCCCCGCACTAACATTGATTTTAACATTCAGAGTGCATTATCTACTTAGAATACATTCCAATAATGTATAGCAAGTGCAGCCTTAGTGTTTTACCATTGAAAATTCAAAAAAATCAAAGAAAAAAAAAAAAAAAAA
>NC_056558.1:11130333-11161123 GCF_013358625.1 Macadamia integrifolia | reverse complement strand
TTTTTTTTTTTTTTTCTTCAGTAGGATTATGGACCCGTTTGACCTGAGACCAATTACACGTTATTAACCAACTGATCGTTTTCTAATCAATGTTGGTTATGGGTTACGCATAGCTTTATATATATATATATATATATTATTATTATAAAAGGATTTTCTTATTGACACCCATCTAGGTGTCAAACGATTTGTAACTCCACTTTTTTGCACTTTTACAAAAACATCCTCTTCTTCTTTTTCTTTTTCCATTGAGGGAGTAAAAAATTTTAATTTACATGTATTTTTGAAAAATGTACAAGACAATTACTTTTTTTTTTTTTTTTTTACCTGTCGATACCACAACTATTTATTGAAGTGTGTCCAAGTCCAACACAAGGTGTCAAAATTATAAAAATTATAAAAATTATAAAACCAAGTAGTGAAAAGTGGCCAAGATGTCACACTTGCACTAGACATGGCCTTCTAACCAATGAGCCATGCCGTTAATCTTCAGAGATATGGGAAAATGAATATTCCTTAAAGAAAGATACAATGTACTTAGGATTCAGCTCCTTTCAAATGAGGGTTTTGGTCAACCATCGACCAATATCAATCCTGTGTGTGTGACGTGACACGTTGATTGACACAATACGAAATAGACCGAAAATTTAAACCTTGGTTGTGAGTAGAAGAGAGATACGTAAAAATGAAGAACAGAGAGAGAGAGAGAGAGAGAGAGTGTGGGAGTCGATTGTAGGGGGTGTAAATGGATCAAATACATATTGGATGTGATTGGATCCAGAAATTCGCTAATCGAATACAGATACCTCTAAATGGATATGAATGTGAATCTAATTTGGATTTCGATTATCCATTTATATCATTAACTTGCATAAACCATACCTTCCTCCCATTAGTGGGTACGATTTACTCTCAACCCATGACTCTACCCATGTCTCTCAATTGTTTTAGTTTCTTTTCTCATTCTCTAAAAGTTGTTGAAACTTTAACAACACATCAAGATAATGAATTAACTTATTTTCTTATTATAGTTGATTATTTCTATTAGGATCAGATAATTATTTTATGGATTATTCGAATATAGATCCATATACCCTTTGACCAGATATAGATATTTCTAAAATAAATATAGATGCGAATCTAATTCGGATTTTAACTATCCCTTACATCCCTAATCGATTGTGATAAAGGGAGAGATTTTTGAGAGTTGAGATTGGGAGAGACGCATAAAATGAAGATTTTGGGATGTGGAGAGAGAGAGAGAGAGAGAGAGAGAGAGAGAGAGAGAGAGAGAGAGAGATTTGATAAGGACGTGGTTAAAATCTAGGAGGAAGATATGTTTCCTTTAAAACCTTAAGCTAGCTGGTTTTGACAAGTACTTCTAGAGAGAGAGAGATTTGATAAGGACGCGATTAAAATATAGGAGGAATAAATGTTTTCTTAAAAACCTTAATCTAGCTGCTTTTGACAAGTATTTCTAAAATCTAGAGAGTTTTGATGAGGATGTGGTTAAGAATATATGTTTCCTTAAAAACCTCAATCTAGCTGATTTTGATCAGGTTTTCTAAGATCTAAAGAGAGAGATTTGTTAAGGAAGTGATTGAAATCTACGAGGATGATATGTTTCTTTAAAAACCCTAAATGTAGCTGGTTTTGATCAGATTTGATTGGATTCAAATCTTCTTAATTATTTACCAAAAAAAAAAATCTTCATAATTATATGGTTTTCAAGTTTTCCAAGTACGAAAACTTTTCTTATGTTACGTTGGAAAGATGGAAAACAATTTTGACGATATTAGTTTCCAAATTCTAGACTTTGTAACTTGGATTATACGCTGGTTTTACCATTATAGTACTGATTGATTAAGGAAATATAGGGAAAATAAAGTGTGTGTGTGTGTGGAGAGGACCAACAATACGGAAAGAGAAAGTGAAACCCCATTGTTCTCCCTCCTGTTTTGTGTATTACTGGTCCCTCTCCAGCAGGGTGTGGCTGGAGAGGATCAGAAACCATGAGAAAGAGAGAGAGAGAGATTAGGAAAATAATTTATTTACTTCCGTATTTCTTAAAAGAGATAACATTAATTCTCATTCTCAAGATTCAACGCTATTCCTTTCACACCGTTGGCAAATTCAATCATTTCCCCAGTTTGAATCTCGTCCAATTCAAAAACATGTGCAATCCCATCTCCAACCGAGACCTCTCCTCCAATCTCATCCACTTTCAAAGTCATGTAAAAGTTGGTAATTCTACTTTCTTATAGAGTTGTGAGTTATGCAGCTCTCAGCTCTAGGAAAGAATTTCATAATTCACAAATTGGATATTTTTAAGGGAGAAATATGTCAACACAAGTATCAACCAGATATTCTGAATGTTCGATAACGTGTCATTTTTCATACAGAACGACCTTTAAATATGTCGATTCATGAGGATCCATATCTACGCTAGCCAAACTTTCAACTATAGTGGACCCCAAAGCCAATCTCTCAAGTTAGTGAGACAATTTTTGGCTCAGCTTTAACCTTTTGAGTGGTGATTGCACCAACAATAAAAGAGATCTTAAGATAAGAATAAAAAGGTATCATATAAATTGGGGAGAGAAAGGTGATAAGAGATTTAGGAAGAAATAAAGTAATAAATATTTTAAAAATGTTAAATATAGAAGGAGAGGCATGTATGTTGAAAAAGAAAAACTTCTAACTTCATTTATAAGGAGAGAAAGGGGAAGAGATGGAAAAATAGAAGAACTTACAGAAGGCATTCAACTTTCATTGAAAACAGTGAAGAGTACTAAACACCCTCGTGTGAGTGGCTCAAGGTGTGCCTAATGGGAGTCGAACATAGGACGCCCAAGTTTACAACTTGTACCAAGTTCGTTGCTCATCAATTGCGCTACTCGCTTGGGTTGAGAGGATTCAAAATAACAAAGCAAGTGTTTGCTATTTTTCGCACCACAATTACATTAAATGGTCATTGATTATCTAATCAACTGATTATCAAAATATGATTACTTCATTAGTTAGGGTTATCAATGACCTTCTAAATAGCTATAGTACTTTGTAAAATGTAATCGTCCTTACTACCAAGTAACAACGAATAGATTTTTCAGAATATTCAATATGAAAATAATTGTTTTTCAATAAGCTTTCATTGTCAATATATAAAAGTATTAGTTTGCAAACAAATAAGATTAATCGATTGAAAATAGTTTGAATAGGAGAGAAGTTTCAAAAGAACAAAGCAAGTGTTTACTATATTTCACGCCATAATTTCATTAAATAATCATTGATTATCTAATCGATCGGTTATCAAAATAGGATTACTTCATTAGCTAGGGTTATCAATGACCTTATTAATAGCTATTGTACTTCGTAAAATCAAATAATCCTTACTACCAACTAATAACAAATAGATTTTTCATAATATTTGATATGAAAATAACCGTTTTCTAGTAGACTATCATTGTCAATATATAGAAGTATCAGTTTGCAAACAAATAAGATTACACGACTTTATCATGAGTTTTGGTTGGCTGATTAATTGAAGTTGCAAAGACTTGATCTCAAACTAGTAATTTGTTAGAAAATATTTTCCCGTAAAATAGTATACTTTTAAAGATTCAATATCCACATCCCAATACTATAGTTATTATTTTGATATAAATTATGTTGAACATATAGTAATCTTTTTACATGATGTGACAAAATTACTACTAACGGATGATGAAAAAAATGATCCATACCATAGTTAGGATACTGAATTGTAATGTTCAATGAACCTACATAATGAGATGCCCAAAAAATCTATAGAATGGTGAGTTACCAAAATCCCACATGATACTATGCTTTTAGTTTAAGCATATCGCTAGTGTATGATAAGTTAGCGGATGACACCAATTGGGGTGTGGGATAGAATATCATATAAGAGGGGTAGGGGTTATTTCAAAAGGGAAATAGAAAGATAACCATGACGAGCGGTAGCTTATATACACCTGCAGTGTGCTCAATCTTTTTCCATAATTTTATAATTCAATCTTCATTTGGCTAGTGACAAAGCACGTGGTCCTACCCATTCAATTGTTTCTATAATATAATTTTAGACTTGTTGCCTTAGTTGGATTATTAAAAGGAAAAAAATAAATGCTCTGATCAGTAAGCGTTTTTTTTTTTTCTGATAAGACCTAGAAAGCGTTACGTGGGGAAATAGTCTATATAAATCCAGGGTCTCTTCTCTATTACATCATCTCTCAATATCAAAACTAGTGGAATGCTTTGATTTTGTCAGATTTATTTGCAGGTACATCCGATTTTTTTTTTTTTTTTTTTTATAATTTCTTAGGTTTTATAATGAGTTTTGTACTCAAGATGTCTAGATTCTACTTCCAGAGTTCTCAAGTTTGTTGTAACTAGATCAACTCTCCATCCACCCCCCTTTTTTTTAGGGGGTGATCTGCATCCTTGGGGGGATTTGGTTAGATCAAATGTAGTTTGGGTTCTTAAATTTGATAAACATGATTGTTGGTGATATTTGTGTTCAACAAAATGGTTGTTAACATGAAGTTTTTTGAATATCTATGATCCTTTCATGTGGTGTATGTGCTTGGTTGGTTAAGGATCCACTTGATGCTTGAGTTGATGATTGTTGGTTAAATTCATCCATTTTTTTGGTGATCATCATATCTAATCCCCCCTCTCCACCACCAAAAAAAAAAAAAAAAAAAAACTTAAGAGGAACTATGGTGGTAGTGAGTATAGTAACTGGCTGTTTTGATCATTTGACAGAACTCAATGAATTTAATAGATCCTTCTAGGAGGCCCCAATGACTATAGATCCAACCTATCCCATTTTATAGTGCGATAGTTGGATGTTCACGGACTGGTTTGTACCTACTGTATAGTTGTACTTGAAGGTTTGGGTCCAATATCGTAGTTTCTTTATTTATGTATTTTCATTTGATGAAATGATTCTTTAGGTACTTGTGTCTAACCAAATGGTTGGGAGTACACATTTTTGTAAATAAATAAAAAATGTGTCTAAGGTCCTTCCATGTAGTGTGTGTGTGTGTGATTGGTTGGAGATCTATTGGTGCTTGATCGAACTAATGTGCTATCTCCTCCCTCCCACTCATCTCATTCTAGCGATCATCGTCATCCATTCAGATTTATAGCCATCGTCAAGGAAACATATAAAAGAGAAACTATTGTGAAAGTAAGTATAGTTGTAGTTGAAGATTTATGTTTGGAACTATAGTTTGGTTGATAGTTGGTAATTTTTTGCACGTAATATATGAAAAAAAAAAAAACTGTAGTTTTTAACAATACATATGATATGATATTTCTTAAAGAAGATGCAAAACAAATGCATTTTTATCATATTATTTGCATATATACGTTACATTTGGATATTTAATAACCCTTGCATTTATATTATGCTAATTACTTATTCGGTATAAATATTTTTGAATGATTATATTTAGTGACACGAGGAACCATATTTACTGATCTAGATGAGTTGTTAGTACATATGATTCATCATGAACTCATGTCACTAAATTTGTTTACCATAATTCCGTAATTAATTGATGCGATGCCATTATTAGGCGGGAGTATATAGTGAGTGTTTCGACATCATCAATCATAATGAGGTGGGGGAATCAATGATTTTGAATAGCTTCTAGTTACATTATAATTACATTATAAGCAATTAATTAACACGATACTTGTGTAACTATCATATATTTACCATTTGAGATAATTTATATACTGATTCAAATTCAAATTCAAAATCTTGTCAATTTTCTTACACTTTAGTACTTGGTATTTGCACCTATTTGAAACTCCTTACTAACTATGTTTGAATATTTGCTTTTACATACTAATAATAATAATATAGATTATGGTATTATATTTATGGACAAGTATTTTATGTCTGGAAGCAACACAAGGGTGTACGAACCCTAGAGTTGCTCCCAAACAAAAAACTGTCTGTACATTTATTATATGAATAAATATATGTTATATACTTATACAACTAATACATATGTAAAGACAAGCAGTCTAATACGCATGTAAATATAAATAATTATCGTAATAAATAATTACCCTAATTCTCCCATTTGAATGCCCACACCTAGGAATCTCCCTAACACATAACTATATTTGGATTGGAATAAGGATAATAATAGTAAGTCATACGGTGGAAAAGAAGCCCATGAATGCATCAACAAAACTACCCTTCCATATAGATCGTCGTGACATGAACTCATAATTTATTCGCTTTGATTATGTCCGAATTAGCTCCTCCTCCTCCTCCTTCACTTCCTTCATGTTCTCCATGCTATATAGTTTTCTTCCTCATTGTTGAGTGCTTGCCATCTATTTATTTTTATAGTAAGTTAAATATTTGTCATTTTATTTTTCACTTAAATTAAATATTATAATGATGAAAATCTCATATAGTCTACACTTACCATTTATTTTCAGTTATTTGCAAGCGGACGAAGTTGGACACTGGTACAAGATTGAGCATCTGAAGTGTCATTGGGTGTAGAGAGTCCAGTAAATCAGTGAGTTTCGAACTTAAATATTGATGATGGTAGTATCATATTTCATTATGATGTGTACTATTTATACATTATTTGGCACTAAATACTTGACATATATGTTTGAATATTTGATATTATATATCGATATATTTTCAATTCAGTCTCAAAAGTTCGAGCTAGTAGATGGAGAGACTCCCAGGTGTATAAGGGGGCCGTAGGCTAATTAGTAGCCAATGTCAGATAAACACCTAACACATGGTAAAAATCCTATGACACATTATGGATTCAATGCTTGTATTGGCATAGGGCTTGCAATATGGTGGTAATCTTGGCAATGCATGTGTAGGGGGAACACCTCTAATAAACAGTCTTCGTTTACCATGGCTGTGTTTGATATGCATTATCGTAATAGATTTTGGGTCTAAGTAGGGGAGGATCACACTTGCGGGTCTATTATGCGAAAGTAAGGCTAGCATTTTTCTAAATATCATATCAACAAATAGCTTAACATACAAAAGGTTGATCTGCATTTTAAAAAGAAAAGAGAAATAAGGGATTGGAATCTAAGAATCTTATACAAAACATATTTAGATTTACTATTAGATAATAAATTCCAAAATATATATATATATATATATATAAAGGAGATGCATATGCAGTTTACTTGGGAGTTTAGCGCTTGCAATGGAGGCTGAAGCTGTTAGGGGATGCCCTACTGTTGGGGCAAAGTTTAAATCTAGTTTGTTTTTAGTAGTTTTTTCTAGTTCTTTGTCATTAGTGACTTTTCTTGATTGTCATTCTCTTTCATTAGATTGAGCTGGTAGTGTTGTGGTAAAGGATTTTCTTGTCTGGAGGCATGAGTTTGTTTAAGTTTGCTTCTTGTTTGTCCTCCATGCCTTGAATAGAGATGCACATATTCTAAAGTGTGGTGGTTCTCTCAAGTCTCCACCAATGTGTCTTGTATCTAAGGTTCAAAATTTCGAGTTTCAACGAAGATCGAAATAGGGTTGAGATCGATATATTTGAAACCTGATCGAAACTAGATATATTCTTTTTGACTAATTTTAGAAATTGGGGTCGAAATTTTCGAAACTTACAAATCTTAGAGTAAATCAAAACCATAGAAATTTCTGAAACCTATAACTATGCTTGTATCTCCTACGTTGTCCTGCAGACAATCTCGTTCATGGTTTTCTTAATAAAGTGTGGGTATCTTATGCTACCCTAGACATTGGGGTTGATTTGTAGGTATCTTGAAATTGTGGTTGGTGTGTGTGTGTGTGTGAGATTTTGGTCTGGTCAAGATAAACTATGGTATTGGCTGACCATGTTAAGACACGTGAAACATATTAGGTTGGTCAGAATTGGGCCTTAAGTTATGGGCTTGTTTTTGGTTTTGGGCCCAACTTGCTTGGTCCTTGATTATATATATCCCTATCTCCCTGTCATGATTCATGACTATTACCAGCAGCTTTGTAGTAAATTTTTTGGTGGAGAAAGGATGGTGCTAGTTGCATAGCGTATGCCAATATGTCAACAACTCCTTGTGTTTATCTTTATCTTTCTTCTTATAAAATAACATATTTATCCCCACTTGTGCGAGAAAAGATAAACATTGAGAAGCATTCGTATGCGCTAAGCAGCCGGACAAGGAACTCAATCCCATATTTTTGGTGTGGGCTTTGACATTGTGGGTTTAAAGGATGCTTATTTGGTTGATTGTTGACTGTTGACTGTTGACTGTAGACTTATGGTGAGACTTAGTGGAGAAGTTCGCTTCGTTTTGCTCTGTTAAGTTGAGAGTGGAGAGTGGAGTCTAGCCGTGTCACAGTAGAGTTGGAGGGAAAGGTTTTTCTGTAATTTTTATGTTGGAAAAAAAATGGTGGTGATTTCAATTTTTTGCCATTTTCAATGGCGCCAAAACCTTTCCAACAATTTCCCGCCAGCTTATCGATTTTGAATAGATTGATATAACAATACAACGGGTCCTATTGTCCTAATCTCATATCTGTTCTTAATTCTTACTTTCTTAGAGTTTGCCGAATCCATTTTCTCTCTAAATAACTTCTGCGAAAGTTTTCTAGGTCTACTTTTCGGCATTTTTAGGATCTCAAATCGTTCTTCAATCTCGATTCACTCTCTTCTTCTTGATCCGTTGTTTGATCGTTACCGGAATATCTAACTGAAAATGGGTTCGTCGACTGCTTTGGATGTTAACCCAACAGACTTGGCATCGAATGGTCACAACGGTCACCTTGCTTCAGGTAAACTTCTCAATCGGTGTCATTGTTTGGAGGGTTTATATGAATACCGCTTCTTTGCTGTTCAGTCTTATTGCATTTCATGCGAATCCCCTTTTATTTTTTTTTTTTTGTGCTCAAGAATTTAGGTTTGCTCTTTTTGCTTGGCTGAAGCTTTACATGGATTTCTTCTAGAGCTGTTAGTGAACGAATCATTGGTTCTTGGGTTGCATATCTGTTTCTTCAGAAAAGACCATGATTTTATGGTTTGCTGTTCTTCTGTTTATGGTTTCCTATGAGAAAAGAGATGTTCCGGTTTCCTGTTAGATTTTCTGATCTCAGAATTGTTTTTATTTTATTTATTTTTATATATATATTATATATATATATATATATATATATATTGATTTATTTGAACATCATGGTTCTTAAAATTGTGCTACTGATGCATTTTTCCCGCATCAATTTATAAATCCTTGGAGCTTATTTTGCGTTTTCTCTGCTTGGCTTCTGCCAGATTATGTTTAGACTTTGAGTTATGTAAAACAATGTGATTTACTTTGCTTTCTCGCTTCTATGCTGTTCATGGGTGAGAACATGCTTCAAAGAATCATATCTAAATTGGCGGGAACCGTTTCAGATCAGAATCAGCCAATCCAGATTCGGACTATGCCTGATTTCCAAACATCTCTTTTGAATCGGACACGAATGTGCTTAAATCTTTACATTTTTCCAATTTTCATTTTAATCTGTAAAATAGCAGGAAATCAATAAAATCCACAAACCACAAAATCTGTGGAAATATTCCAATTTATAGGGTTTTGGCCAATTCTGATCTGATTTGTATCGGAATTGATGGAGGCTGACCCTGTGTCCAATTCTGTTGTGTTAAACCTTTTATGCAAATTTTTTGGTCTTTTGTGTCTATGTTTCTTTGGAAGTCCATGGTCTTATATGCTTGATGCTCTCTATTAATGATTTTCATGTATATAGAGAAGAGCCTGGTTTTGCTAATCCCCCCTCTCTTTTTAAAAAAAAAAAAATCTTACAGTCATGATCTTCCGGTTCTGTTTATCCCCTTCTGATTTTCTTCATTTTTATGATATTTAGGTCTGTGTGGTTGATTTCCTTTTCTCATATCTTCAGTGGAATAATCCATGATTCTTTTGCAAACTAGAATAGCTTAAACTTTGTAAGATTTATGAGTCTTTGGATTTTATTTTCTTTGTCTGGCTGCTTTCAGATTTTATTTGAGTTATGTAACACAGTATTTCTCATTATTTCTTTACTTCATTTTCTCTCTTATATACAGTTTTTTGAGTAACATAGTGCTTGCTGAAATTTCTTTTCCATTTCTTGAGCTCAATGTGTCTTTAATATCTTGTTTTCTGGTGAGATCCTTTTGGTTAGTTTTGAGATATCTGCTTATAGCAGTAGTTCACTGTATATTTCTAGCATTCTTTGCTTTGTACTTTTGTTTGTACTTTGTGATTTTATGTGAAATTCAATCTTACAGCTGTTAACCTAACTTTTGCATTGATGCAAATGCATAAAATTTGGGTCAATGGTTTGTTCTCCATGTTATAATTTTGTTTCTGCTTTCCTTTATTGTATTTTGTTCTTGGTTTGTCTGCTTTTCTGCCTCATTTTTTTCTACTTTTAAAATGTTTTCCTGAATTTGATTTTGTCCCTTTTTCCAAGGGTCATATATCATACAGTTCTTTGCGTGTTGAATTACTGCTTTCTGGATCTATGCTATCCGTATGTGGTTTTTTGATGTTGGCCTCATACTTTTTTGCCTCCCCCCCCTCCAAAGAAAAAGAGACAATTTTCCTTTATGCTTCTTTTTCCAGTCTTATATCTATGTTCAATGATCTGGAAGCCTGTCTTCTACCCATTTTGTTTATGTGGTTTGTCCATGGGAGGTTTAAAATTATCACCTAATGCATCCCCATTTGGCGTCTACAAAGTGAAAATCAGTGCATCTACTGGGTTCCCATCTGGTTTCTGTTGTGAAATCAGCACACCTAAGTACCTAACCGAAGCATTAAATTCAGTCATTATACTTCTTACCCTAATGGGTCACCTCCTTGTATCTGCTGTGTAATCAGTGCATCTAAGTGAAGTACTGAAGACATTCACAATACTTCAATTGCACTGTTTTGGGTGGTCAGAACTGTGTTGTAGAGGATGACCTGTTAGGATAGTTTGAATGTTCAGGCCCTACCTGTCTCTCTGTGCATCATCTGTGAAGAAATAATTAGGACATTTTTGACATATGGATCTTCCTTCAAGATCTCCTTTGTACAACAATGGCAACAAACTCAGCCTTATCCCAATGTAATGGGTTGGCTACAAGGATCTGTGCAAAACAAAGTAGGGAAAACAGAGGCCAAACAGAAAAGGAGAAATGAAGTACAAGAAAAAGGAAATGATAAAGAGAAATGGCAGAGAGAGAAAAGATGAAAGTAAGAGGAAAGAGGCACACCCCAGAAGCTAGGAGAAACTCAGCTAAATGGATCCTTCAAGATCTCACTTTGTATGGTTTATCATTTTCTTTCCTGTATATCTCTCTTCTATTTCCTTATGTTCTGCTTCTTATCAGAGGTGTTCCTTTGTTCATATTCCTGTTTACATTTTTCTTGTTTGTCACTTTGTCTTTGCTATTTATTTATTGGTTTTGGGCCTCCTTTCTCCTTCTGTAGCTATACCAATTCCATATCCATTTTCTTTCACTGGTTTTCACCCCCCCCTTTTTTTGGTTTTAGGAATGAAGTGCAAGACCAGAGGCAAATTAAAGGCTACCCCTTCTGATGTTCATAAAAAGGATACTGATAAAGTTTCTGGAAATGACACGAAGGAAAAGAAGCGTAATGTTCCTGAGAGCAGTAAGCCTGCTGGTTCTCGCAAAATGCCAAAGCGAGCTGCAGCCAGTTTGGATATGAAGGAGCGATCTGCTCATTTTTCTGAGAAATTTTCTCTCATTGAAACAAAAAGGGATCCCTTGGTGGAAGATGAGACCGTAGCTGTAAACATGACCTCTGGTCCTGATGATCCTCGGCCAAATAGAAGACTCACAGATTTCATCCTACATGATACAGATGGAAATCTGCAGCCGTTTGAGTTTTCTGAAGTTGATGACCTGTTTATTTCTGGTACTATTTTGCACTGGGAGGAAAGTTCAGATAAGAACAAGGAAAAAGGTGTCCGATGCGAAGGCTTTGGGCGGATAGAGTCATGGGCCATCTCTGGGTATGAAGAAGGGTCTCCTGTAATTTGGGTCTCAACTGATGTTGCAGATTATGATTGTGTGAAACCAGCCAACAATTATAAAAAATTCTATGACCACTTCTTTTGGAAGGCTCGCTCTTGTATTCAGGTTTTCCAGAAACTATCAAAACCTTCTGGGGGTAACGCTGATATAAGTTTTGATGAACTGATTGCAGGTGTAGTCCGTTCGATTAGTGGAAGCAAGAGCTTCCCAAGTGGGATGCCAATAAAAGATTTTGTCATCTCTCAAGGTGAATTTATTTATAACCAGCTGATTGGTTTGGATGAATCACAAAAAGATGACAAAAAATTTTCTGACTTACCTGTGCTTGCGGCCCTAAGAGAAGAGAGTAGGAAAAGGGGGGACTTTCTGCCTTCAAATGCCCCATCTAGGGCAAGTTTAAAAATCAGAGATGGATCAGCTAAATTGGATGAGTCTGTTACTTCCACTGGTATAACTGAGGAAGACGAGGATGCTAAGTTAGCAAGGTTGCTGCAAGAAGAGGAGTACTGGAAATCAATGAAATCAAAGAAAGGACAGCGTCCGGCCACTGGTTCAAATAAGTACTATATTAAGATCAATGAAAACGAAATAGCAAATGACTATCCTCTACCTGCCTATTATAAGACTTCTGTTGAAGAGACAGACGAATATCTTGTCTTTGATAATGATATCAATGTGTATGATACTGATAGCCTTCCCAGAGGCATTCTCCATGATTGGTCACTTTACAACTCTGATTCTAGGCTTATTTCTTTGGAGCTCCTTCCAATGAAACCCTGTGCTGAAGTTGATGTGACAGCCTTTGGGTCTGGGATAATGATGACTGATGATGGATATGGGTTCTCTGACTCTGATTCAAAGCAATCGTCAAGTAATTCCGGAGCACCGGTGGCTGGAATTCCAATTTATTTGAGTGCAATAAAGGAATGGATGATTGAATTTGGATCATCGATGGTCTTCATATCAATTCGAACAGATTTGGCCTGGTAATTTGCTCTCTTTTTAGTTAGCTATTTTGGTTTGTAGTTTGCTGTTGATGGATATTTATTGTTTTCTTTTCAATTTCTTTCAGGTATAGGCTTGAGAAGCCATCAAAACAGTATGCTCCATGGTATGACACTGTTTTAAAAACTGCAAGGCTTGCAATTGCAATTATCACATTGTTAAAGGAGCAAAGCCGGGTGTCTCGGCTTTCATTTGCTGATGTCATTAAGAAAGTCTCGGAGTTCAAAAAAGATCATCCTGCGTTCATTTCTTCTAATCCAGCAGTGCTGGAGAGATATGTGGTAGTCCATGGACAGATAATATTGCAGCAGTTTGCAGAATTCCCTGATGAACTGATCAAGAAGTGTGCTTTTGTGACTGGTCTCTCAAGTAAGATGGAAGAGAGGCAACACACAAAACTTGAAGTAAAGAAGAAGGCTGTGGTAAAGCAGGAGATAAACCTGAATCCAAGAGCATCAATGGGACCTGTGGTGTCAAAAAGGAAAGCAATGGAAGCAACAACTACTCAGTTGATTAACAGAATCTGGGGTGAGTACTATTCAAATTACTCTCCAGATATCATGAAAGGAGATGACAGTGAGCCAAAAGAGGAAGAAGTTGATGAGGAGCAAGAGGAGAATGAAGATGGTGATGAAGAGGTGGAAGAGGAGAGTGTATCAGTTCCTGAAAAGGTGGCTCCGGAAACTCCTTCATTCAGTCAAACTAAATCCAAGTCCAAGAGCAAGGAAATTGAATGGGATGGTGAGCCAGTTGGAACAACATGTTCTGGTGAGCCTCTTTATAGGCAGGCCATTATTCGTGGAGAAGGGATTGCTGTTGCCAGTGCTGTTGTTCTGGAAGTTGATGGTCTGGAGGAAATGTTGCCTATATACTTTGTGGAGTACATGTACGAAACATCAGATGCTAGGAAAATGGTCCATGGGAGGGTAATGCAAAGGGGAATTCAGACTGTTCTTGGCAATACTGCTAATGAGAGGGAGGTGTTCTTGACAAATGAGTGTATGGAATTTGAACTGGGGGATGTAAAACAATCTGTCGTTCTGGCTGTACGCTTGATGTCTTGGGGCCATCAGCATAGGAAGGATAACATTAAATCTGAAAAGATTGACCGAGCAAGAGCGGAGGAGAGAAAGAGGAAAGGGCTGCCCATGGAATATTATTGTAAAAGCTTGTATTGGCCTGAGAGAGGAGCTTTCTTCAAGCTCCACTATGATAGCTTGGGACTTGGAACTGGAATTTGCCACTCTTGCAAAATAAAGGAAACTGAAAAGGAGAAGGAAAACTTTGTAGTGAATTCTTCCAAGAGTGGATTTACATATAAGGGACTTGAGTACACAATTCGTGATTTTGTATATGTAGGCCCTCATCACTTTGGGGACAATACAGAGGACCAGGGAACTTTCAAGGCTGGAAGAAATGTTGGGTTAAAAGCTTATGTTATATGCCAGCTGCTTGAGCTTGACGTCCCCAACACATCTAGAAAAGCTGACCCAAAATCAACCCAAGTAAAAGTCAGGAGATTCTTCAGACCAGAGGATGCATCTCCAGAAAAAGCATACAGTTCTGACATTAGAGAAGTAAGACTTTTATTTTCTTCATTCAAGAATCCGAGGTATCATTATTTTCATATTATCTCTATTAAATTTATTGTGTTGAATATTAGTTGTGATTCTGTTGTATTCTGTATGGGCTCAACATCAGGTCTACTATAGTGAACAAAAGCTTAGTTTGCCTGTTGAGGCGATAGAAGGGAGGTGTGAAGTAAGAAGAAAGATTGATGTTCCTCCTTCACATGGCCTTGCTATCTATGAACATATATTCTTTTGCGAACATTTATATGAACCTGATAAAGGAGCTGTCAAGCTGGTAATTCATCTGTTCTTGCCTTGCCTCCAGAATACAAATTTCTTAGCTGGTACCAACTCACATTGGATTAAGCTTAAAAAATCACCTTGTACTATATTGGAGTCCTTGACAGAAAGTCACTGTTTTTGTTTTTGCTATACTCAAAGTAGCATGTTCTCCCTGTCATGATGGTAAATATCTTTGTGAACAGTTGCCAACTAATGTCAGACTAGAGTCCTCAAAGGTTGATGCTTCTACAACCAGAAAGAGAAAAGGAAAGGGCAAAGAAGGAGAAAGTGATCCTGGCATCCTTGACAAACAAGTAGATGCATCTCAGAAAAGCAGTTTGGCCACTCTAGATATTTTTTCTGGCTGTGGGGGCTTGTCTGAGGGACTAGAGAAATCTGGTAACCTCTTGTTTTGAATATCTTCTTTCCAACCAAAACTCCTTGGTTTGAGTTTGTTGTTGGGATGCTTGTTGAATGATCATGCTGCTTCTAATACTTGCAGGGGTTTCAGTAACCAAATGGGCAATTGAATATGAAGAACCTGCTGGAGAAGCATTCCGTCTTAACCATCCAGAAGCTGTAACACTTCTTAATAATTGCAATGTCATTCTAAGGTGGTTGCTTGCCTCAAATTTAAGTTATCTTTTAATTCATTGGTTTTCTTGCTAAATCATTAGAAATAGGAATAAACCATGTTTGCATCCCCATGTATATTTGTTCTTTCTTATGGGCATTAGTTTCCAGATGGTCATGTTTCAGTTTTCATTTGTTGATTGAGCCATGAAATTGGGTTGTAATGCAGGGCCATAATGGAAAAATGTGGAGATGCAGATGAGTGTATCTCAACTTCTGAGGCTGCTGAGTTAGCTAAACAGCTAGGCGAGGAGATCAATAGTTTGCCTCTGCCTGGTCAAGTAGATTTCATCAATGGAGGTCCTCCATGCCAGGTTTGTATATCCTTCCTCCCTTGACCTTGTTGTCTTGAGCACCAGTTATGATTATTTATTAGAACTTGTTATGTTGTTACCCAAGGCTTGGTTTTTTGCAGGGGTTTTCCGGAATGAACCGATTCAATCAGAGCACTTGGAGCAAAGTCCAATGTGAGATGATACTGGCTTTCTTGTCCTTTGCTGACTATTTCAGGCCAAGATTTTTCCTCCTGGAGAATGTGAGGAACTTTGTGTCATTCAATAAAGGACAAACTTTCCGATTAACCTTAGCATCACTTCTTGAAATGGGATATCAGGTAAGTGCTACTTTTTGCTGATATACCAGAGGGGGGTCATACAGAAAACAATGCCTGTATTTCTGAAGATGTTATTTATATCTAGGTGAGGTTTGGTATTCTTGAAGCTGGTGCTTATGGTGTTGCCCAGTCACGGAAACGAGCTTTCATCTGGGCTGCGTCTCCAGAAGAGACACTTCCTGAATGGCCTGAACCAATGCATGTCTTTGCTGGGCCAGACCTGAAAATTTCGTTATCTGGAAATGTACAGTATGCTGCAGTTCAGAGTACGGCGAATGGAGCACCTTTCCGAGCTATAACTGTGAAAGATTCAATTGGAGATCTCCCACCTGTCGTAAACGGGGCATCTAGAGTGATGATGGATGTGAGCTTTCTTCTCCTTGTGGGATCTTTAAGTCAATAGATATTTATTTTTTGAGATGGATTCCATCTTTATTCTCGCTTTCACTAATATTTTTTTCTATACAGTATGAAAGTGATCCTGTGTCATGGTTCCAAAAGAAAATTCGAGGGAATATGTTGGTTTTGCATGACCACATATCAAAAGAAATGAATGAGTTGAATCTTATTCGATGTCAGAGAATTCCTAAGCGTCCAGGTGCTGATTGGCGTGACCTCCCTGATGAAAAGGTTTGAAGTTCTCTACTTCTGCCAGATCTCTTCCTCATGATTTTATTATGCTAATTCTTTACTGTCAAGTTGCTTATTGTTTATTTTTTATTTTATGGAAATGCAGGTGAGACTATCTACAGGACAGTTGGTAGATTTGATACCTTGGTGCCTACCTAATACAGCCAAGAGACATAACCAGTGGAAAGGACTATTTGGGAGGTTAGATTGGGAAGGAAACTTCCCGACTTCCATCACAGACCCTCAACCTATGGGTAAGGTGGGGATGTGTTTTCACCCTGAGCAGGACCGGATAGTCACAGTTCGTGAATGTGCGCGATCTCAGGTAAGTTCTTCAGATTTGTTAATTCCTGTTATCTCCACCATTAGTTTTTATTTGATACATGTGAAACATTCAGTCGGTCCAAGACCTAGACTCTTGCAAAAATGATTGATTGTGGGTGTAAATTTGTGTGCCTGCAGGGATTCCCTGATAGCTATAAATTTGCTGGTACCATTCAACATAGGCATAGACAGATTGGGAATGCAGTTCCTCCTCCATTGGCATTTGCAATGGGGTGGAAACTCAAGGAAGTTGTGAACCAAAAGGAGATGTAGTGGTTTTTTTTTTTTGAACTGACTTATTTTAGTTATAGCCGGCATTGGATAAATTGTCCTGCTGGCTTGTGCATATCATGTTCATTGTAATTGATATGATTTGTAATATTGGGCCTTATATGTTATTAAAGAGTCTCTATTCTCCATTTTCTGTTGGCTTGATAAGGTACCTCATTTTTGGTACAAACTAGCACACGAGATGTTTGATGGGAAACAGTATAAGAATGGCAATGGATTTGTTGATATCAAGGTCACTGTCAGATTCAGATTCAACTCAGAGGGAGTGAGAGCAGGTGATTCCTCATGGAAGGAGGGGTGATGGGGGTGCATACTATTTAGTATTAGTATATAACAGCTCGTTGAATGGGGTCTCTAGCCCTCTAGTGCTTGTTCTTTTTGTAGGCAAGCACCTGTGACAATTGAACATGTATTCTCATGCAATTTTACTGCAGATATTTGGGAGCATGTCCTCCGAGTCAATTATAATGCCAAAATGCAGAAGTATTCTAGCTCATGGTCTCCAAAATATGGATGGAGGAAAATAAAATTTCTAAAATTGTATCCAAACTCTGGATATCTGGGGAGTATCAAGACTGACAGGTTGGTAAGGATCTCTCCCAGTTCCCGTTGTGAGGATAACCAGTTAGCCCGAAATTTTCCCTTGGGACCTGGTCATCCTCTCCCCCTCTGACCTACTCAACCCAATTTTATTGCACGCCTCCATCGCAGGTGTGATGCCTTAATATGGGTTTTATACCCTTCAGAAACATTTTGTGATGATGGTTGCATTGCTAGAGATTACAAGGGAAACCCCTTGAAGTAATTGGGGCCCGAGCCCTTGGTCTAGGGACACTGAAAGAATCAGGCTTTTGGTTAGGCAATTGCCAATCTGAGCCTTATGGACAATATAATATGGGATTTGGCTTCTCTTCAATTCTTAATCTCTCAATTCTTATCCAATTCTCTTTGTGTGCACATTTGTAAATTTTCAAAATCCAATTGTTGTGGAAGTTTTAATACGTGCGTTAACTCTCGCAAAATAACTTCCAATTTTCTTTTGTATAGAAAATCCTTCCTTTCCTAGAACCTACGTTAGAAAGTCTTCTCACAAACCTAATCACAATGTAACTAACTCCAACAAATCTTGTTCAGCCATTCAATGAAGTCAATTGTCAGAGCATATTGCAGTACATGGTGGTTGTGATTGCATTTCCCAAAACAAAATGCCAAAATTGCACCATAAGAACAAAGTACCTGATAGATTTCATAAACTTCTGAAGCTAAATTCTTTTCCATTACCGAAAGAGAGTACAACTAAGGCAATAACTCAATTCAAGAGGAAAAAAGGCGGCAAATTAAATGACCACACTGAGTCTTTCACTGCAAGATTTTGAATTATATTGAGCTCATGTTTATCAATATATTTACATATAACTAAATATATGTGGAGATGACAGATCTTTTAATTGTCACTTCAATCACAATGAGAGATGATCACTACCATTTTGAGGTTACCTACAGTTGCTGCTGCTTACTGCCACTTCACCCAAATATTGTGTTCAAAAGAAAGAAAAAAAAGAATCCAGCTCCTATATATTTGAAGGCTTCTCATCCTCGTACTTTTCCTAACCACCACTACATACATGAATGGGAATTACATCAACAACCAGTCCGATGCATGCCTCAAGGTTAGGTAAGTTGTCGATAAGCTCATCTGGTATTTTAAACCGTAAGAGATGCTCCATTGTCTGCCACTGAAAGGTTGAGTATCAAAGTAGCTGCCTTTGGAGCCCTGGTCAATACATGTACATGATTGGCAAAGAAAAAATCATCAAAATTTTTATGGAGAAAAATTAATGTATTATGTACATAAAATAACATAACAATGTTGAAACGGAAACAAAGTGGTAGAACAATGTTACACCACTCACACAACAATTATTATGAGCATACATTTCAGGGTCAGAAATGACTAAGACATCTAAGCCCGATTGATTCGATAATAAAATATATTGAGAGGCTTTGTGAAGGTCGGATGCAGTTCATAGTTGAAAAGAACCATCTGGACAGTGGTCACAAAATTTGATAACCATTTTTTTTTCTGTGGGTGGGGGGGGGGGGGGGGGGAGGGAGGCGGGGTTGCAAGAATGGAATGGGAGGAGGCTTGTTACTAGGAGAAATGGAAATATGTTCCCTTCTAGATTCCTATGGGGCTTATGGACCTGACCGTGGTTCAGGAAGGAGGATTAGATAATTTTGGTTTCATGGACCAAGATTGGTCAGTTTACCACAAGTTACTCATTCAATTTTCCAGTAGTCAAAGAGGAAAAATGCCAAGTAGATAAAAGTTGTAGTGATGAAGAAACAAAGATATTCACCATGCTTCTGGTGTCCGGTATAGAGAGGCCGAACTGCCAAAGCACGATGCAAGCATGTCAGTGTTTACAACACCTGGACTAAGAGAAACAATTGCCATTCCATCAGGCAACTCCTTGGCGACTGACCGACTCATACCTTCAATTGCCCATTTTGAAGCACAGTATGGTGCAACCTGTCCAAATAATTTAAATACCAGTAATTTAGAAAGTATAAAATATTGCTATGAAGCTACTATATGACACAAATCCTCACTACCTGTGCAGCTGCAGATCTTCCCCAACCAGATGACATGTTGACAATAATCCCTTGCTTGCGTCCAAGCATAAGAGGCAGGAAGTGACGAAGAATATTTGCTATCCCCTTTATATTAGTATCAATTACAGTATCAAACTCTTCCACTGGCACTTCCCAAAGCTTATTGTTTCTATTAATAGTTCCTGCATTGTTTACTGAAAGCTTTGCTAATTTCAGTTCCATTACAAATGGCAGTTCATTATGGAATATAAAACAAAGACTATGGAATCATTTTCTTATCCATCACCATCATAAACAAGTAATAAAGGGATGCAATGATGCCAAATTTAATACTGTACTTGAAAGGTAATAAGTAACGGAATGTAAGAGATGTAGCACAAGGCTATTGAAGCTCATGAATATCACTGTTGGGAAAATGGCTGTGGATAGGGAGCAGGAGGGGGCATGGGAAATAAATGAGGTCAAGGGTCTCATACGCCTCTGGGGCTGGGATGCGGAAGGGACTATAGAAGATCACTCAAAAAATTCAGAGCAGGGGTAAGGTATTGCGTTTGGGATAGGAACAGGGTGACGTTTGGGGGATGTCAGGTTGTGGGAAGAGGTGGGAGGGAAAATCCTTCTTCTCTTTATTGCATCAGGCAATGCAAGTCTTTCTACAAGGTGATATGGAAAGGTGGGTGCTGCCCAGAATCTGTTTCTTTATGTGGTCTGTGGTGCTTGATAAGATACTTACAACGGACAATTTTACCTAATCAATTAGGCATCTGTGCATGCTTTGTGATGAAGCATGGCAAAGTTGTGATCATCTTTCTATTAGCTGCAGTTTCACAATGGATGTATGGAAAATTGTGCAATAGATAATGGAAGTTGGCTAGTATCTTTTCTAAATCTATGTTGGAGGTATTGATGGAATGGGAGGGATGCCCATTGCAGGATGGAGTGGAGATTCTGTGAGAATAATTGCCTTTGCAATTTTTTGGTCTATATAGAATGAAAGGAACTCGCACTTCCGTTCTGCGGAGAATCCAGTAGAGAGGTCACATCTAAGGCCACGTGGATGGTTTTGAGTTGGATTTGTGTGGTTCCAGAATTTAGTGGTGTCAATTCTTTTGTTGTATGGGACATGGCATGATTTTGTGAATGCGTAGAATTACTTGCAGGGCAGGCTTTCTGTTTTCTGTATAGGGGGGAGGGGTTCATGTAAAGGGGTCCTTTTTGGTGTTTCTCCTTCTGTTTTGGCCTGGTTGGCTCCAGGCTTTTGTATGGTGCCTGAACGTACAGGTTGCTTTCTGTTTTGCTTTCTCTCAAATTTCTCTCTCAAAAAGATTTAAAAGAAAGAAAAAAGCATAAGTAAAAACAAGCTAACAAATAAATAAATAATAGAAAAATAGAAAAATACACAATGGAAGCATGTATGAAGTTGCATATGAGAGAAAACCAGAGCTCTTAGGAAGAAACAAAAAGACCACTACCAAAGTAACATCAAACAACAGATGCAAATCTGCACAGGACAACATCAAGAAGCTGCCAGCTGAATTTGGTAGTGCACGGCATGGTGGCTCTAATGTCTTCTGAAGTCTGGGGGAGTTGAACCCAAAACCTTGAATGCACAAATTACCATTGACCATCTTGCTTTTGAAAAAATCTTTCCCACCATAACAGCAGACCTATTCGGTTAGTTATTGTGAAATGAAAATGTGACACCCACCTCCCCCTTCTTTGTTTGCCTTTTAAACCTCTGTTCTTTTTTCCTGATAAGCAATTGAGACATGAAAAAAGGAGGGAAAATCTTCAACTTTGCCTTCATGCCAGACAATGACACGATTAACCCTCAATCCGAGGAAAGAATTGTTTCCAAATTCAATTGAACAGAAAGAAACACATAAAATAGAGAAAAAAAAGCCCTCAACCAAGGTTTTAAGTATCCACTGATACTTTCCGATATGATACATGTTGTATCCTCAAGCTACCAATCTGTTTCGACCCCAAAAAAAAAAGGTACCGATCCGATACTTATTGATACAATATTTCATCAATTAAAAAAATGTATTGCACTCTATCAGTCGATACGACCCAATACGGATTGATACAGCTCAATACTTATCGATACTTACCTTAAAACCTGCAGAAAACAGGGTCGTAATAAGGAAGAAAACCAAGACTATGAAACCTATCCATTTCAACTTTTTTGGTCAAAAACAGTAATGACATAAAATATAGCTAGATTGGGTCCACTACTTGGATCCTACCCCTCAATCTGCTCTATTCAAGGCCACACTTGAGACAAGGCCCAATTTGTGCATGTCCTTCCTCACTACTTCTCCTATAGTCATTTTTGGCTTGCCCCTAGCTATTTTAAATCCTTCTACCTGGATCAAATCACTCTTCCTTACTAGTGCATCTGATGGCATCTACTGATCACGGCCATACCCTCTCAAACAAATTTCTCGAAGCTTATCATGAATTGGGGGTGACTCCCAAATTTTCTCTAATACATTCATTCCTTACCTTATTGTTGAGATATGAGTCATGAGTTGGGGGTTTGCCCCAACCTAATATAGTTGTTTACTTTCCTAGTTAGACAAGATCTTTAGCTTCCTAAGTTAGAATTAGACTAGGAATTACTCTTTCTTGTTTCTACAAGGACTATGTTTGTAATTGCTTGGTTCTATTTATAAATAAATAATACAATGGTGGGAGGAAGCCACACACAATCAGCTGTTCCTCTCCTTGTAATCTCTTTTCTTCTCTTTTCTCTTCTCTCAAGTTACTAGTTAGAGATCTTGGGTTTCTAACACTTATCCTTCCTAGTTTTCTTGCATACCATCTTAGCATCCTCATCTCTGCTACACAAAGCTTATTAGTATGTTGTTTCTTAACTGCCCAAAATTTTGTCCCGTACATCATAGCCTGGTGCACGACTATCCTATAGAAGTTTTCATTTTAGTTTATGGGGGCATGTCGGTCACATAAAAATCCAGACGAACCTCTCCACTTCATCTATTCCACTTTAATTATATATGATGCATCATCCTCTATATCACCTTCTTTATTTATGATAGATCCCAAATATCTAAAATAGTCACATTGAGGTATCCCTCTTCCTTCAATAGTCACCGCATTATCATCCATCATAGAGTGACTAAAGTTACACATCACATACTCAGTCTCTTGTTCTACCTATCTCAAAGCCTCTTGATTCCAAGATTGATCTCCATCACTCCAGTTTAGCGTTGAGCCATGTTTTTGTATCGTCCAATGAAATAATATCACCCGTGAAAAGCATGCACCATGGAACCTCACCTTGAATGTTTTTCGTCAGCTCATCTATGACTAACCCAAACAGATAAGGGCTTAAAGATGACCCTTGATGAAGCTCAATATTAATTGGAAATTCGCTACCTTATCCACCTTTGGTTCTCATACTAGTCACCACGTCAGCATACAAATCTTTAATTATATCCACATATTTACTTGAAATATTTCTCTTCTCTAGGACATGCTAGAAAATTGCATTTTGGTTTGATCAATCAACCTCCATAAATTTCAGATTGAATTGTTTAACCCACACAAGTGAAATAAGTTCGAAAACCTAACTTTTTTTGCCCAAATCTTGCATTTTAACGAATTTTCCCCTTTCAATGAATCAATAGATTAAGGAAAAACCACATGACTCATTGCATCAAACTCATTTATTTGCATGAATCTAAGGATCGATTTGTGATTTTTCCCAAAAACCAAAATAGATCTAATGGGAAAAAAATATTTTCTTTTGAGGCTGATCTGCAGAATAGGATCTCCAAACAGCAGAAAATAGACTAGAACAGAATAGGTCGAGAAGGAAATAACCATAAAATTCCAGATCCAACAGAATGGGAAAATTGAGAATTTGAGATAACTCAACAGGCACTGATCGGATGAACCAGAAACCTCGGTTGAGTAGTGTAATATATGAGGACTGTCTGCTGATAAAGGATCTCAGTAATCAGAGATCAAAACAGTGTTGTGGCAGGGCAATCTTATCAGTTCTAGGAGAACAAAGCAGAGTTGAGAGATCTGAGAACTTAGTCAATTAAATTCCAATTTTAGAATATGATTACAGAAGTAAACCCACAGATTTTCAGATCAATCTGAGCAGCTTTGAGAGAACTACGATATCAACTAGATGGAGAAAGTAGCTCTATATAGCTTATATGAGTTAAGAACTAGGAGCTAGAGCACAGGATTGGAAGAAGACGAAAACATGATTAGAAAACTCACCTAATCTGTGATGAGAATCCAATATTGCACTAAGGAATCCACCAAAATACTGCCAAAATTCCATCCAAGCACACCATGGATCCACAAGGAAGCGAAAACAAAACTTCATTGCTAATAAATCAAACTTGTAGGCCTGAATAGCTAGTTATACAGAATTGTAGATATTTCCAGAGCTAAGAAATTCAATCCTAACATGACAAGAAATAGCTTAAACCAAACACTAATCAAACTAGCTACTTGATTGACCAATAAAAAGACTTGAAACAACTTCTATTATAACTAGGACTCTGATGTAGATAAATCACTTGGGCTTACTTTATTGCAAATAAGCCTTAGGTTGTGTTTTGTATGTGTTAGGCCTTTGATCCCATGAGTTTTCTATGAAATGAGCCACTTTAATGGGCCTAAAATATAGGTAGAAGGTAGGAAAACGAGATTTATATTCAGTGCTTTTATTTAAGTTGTTTTAATTCAATAAAGGCCCATCGGGCCCATCGAGTGTAATGTCCTATATGGACTATTAGTTAGTCAGTCCTACTCCATGATGGAGTTAGAAGTCTAGTCTTAGTTCTATTTGAAATCCTAGTTGTAGGAGGAGTGTCTAGTCCTATTTGGAAACTAGCTCCTAATCAAGGTATGATTGTAAATTCTGTCCTCTTTAAATAGAGGAGCCTATGCACTGATATTTCTTCGATTTGAATAAAGAAGATTTGCAATCAATTGCTTAGAGCAGCCGAGATAGCTGTGGGTGAGAAGCCCGGGCTAGATAGCCACCTCCTCTCCCACTTCCCTTGTTTCTTCTTTATTTTAATTACTTTATTTTCTTTCTGTTATCTGTTTACTGTTATTAGAAGTTCAGACCTGTTAAAGCATTCAAAATCAGAATTGGCCAGCCAAAGAGTTCTTGTTCTTGAAGCCAATCGACCCTTATTGCTGCCCAAGTTTGAGATCTGATCTGTAGATCCTTTGGAGGACTGGTTCTATACTCTAAGAAGATCAATCGATCCTCTCTTGAAGATTATTTGAAGAAGACAAGTTGCTGTTCTGCAGAATCTTGAAGTTTTCTCTCTCCTAGGTCAGAAAATCAAGAAGGCCTGTAACTTCACAACCAACCGTTAGAATCCTCTCAACTTTGGGGGTTTTTGTACCCTCCCTAGGGACTATCTACGCCCAAGAGTGCAACTCAATCGGACTCCTACAGACCTGGCCGCACCTCTCTCTCTCTCCAGCTCTATAGCAGGTCTTTCTCTCTCCTATCGGGTTGGGTTTTGGGCTGATTTTGCTCCTGTATGTGTATTGTATCCTTGGGGGTTTATTTGATGGTCTTATTTCTTTGTTTCCTAGTCCTATTTGTCTTTTTTGGGGTTGTAAACTGCTGGGGTAGTTTCTTGTAACCTACTCCTGCATTAAGTAGATTACAAGAAAACCTATTGGACTTAAACCAACTAATAAATTAAATCACAAATTCCTAAACCCTAACCAAGTACAATGATAACCCATTGGACCAAAGTCCTAATACATACATAACTGAATCCAGAGTATATTGCAACCAAAATAAGCCCAATTCTGTGATTTTCCAGTGTCACCCACCTTACGCACAATGGCTCTGGAGTGAGGAATGAAATTCTTAAATTCTTTGTAAGAGATACAGGAAGTCAGGAATTTCCAAAACAACAGCCTGACCAGGCTCTAATCAACAGTGGGGACTTGGGAAAGAAGCATAAACAACCAAAATGCACAAGACAGAAAAGTAATTATAGTAATACAACCACAAATAGAAGAGAGGATTACAACCATCCCACCTCAAGACCAAAATCGATTATTTGCATCAGAGAGATGCTTATAATTACAAGCAATCGATCCAGACAACTCATCCTTGCAGAAAAGTCAACTACCTAGATCCTTTTCTCAAGATTAACCAGGCATTACACTTTTACATTCCTTGTTCACCATTCCACAAGAGCCTTCCAACATCACATAAGAGTGCCACAAATAACATTTACTCCCTGCATTGAGCAGAATTACTAGTAATGTAAGTAAATTCATTAAACTTTTCCTCTCCCCAGTCACCTCTCACAAAATTTGAACTTCTTTGTGAATTGGTCACCCCTACAGGAAATATCTCCAACTTCTACTGCATGTTATGCCGTTTCATTAATGCTTGGACCCTGCCTTCCATCACATTAAACCAGCTAATTCCACCTCTTCACCCACCTAGTCTTCCATATTGCCGGACTCTTCATCCAGCCTATCCAGGTTAGCCACTGTTCATATGTCTAAATTGCTTTGATCCTCCTCATCCACAAATACACAGTGTTAGGCTGCTTACTTTCACCACTAATGCAGCATGTTTCTCTTGAGTAACAATATAATTCTAGAGGAACAGGGTAATTTTCAAGATTCCCTATTCTCAGATGCACGGAGTGAGGGCAGATGTGGTATATATTCAAAGTGGAGGAAGAAAGCTAGATACTTATACGCAGTGTTTAGGAGGTACTTTCTTCAAATGACACAAAAATAGGTAGAATTCTAACATTATTAAATACAGTTGCTTTCCTGATGCAGGCCAGGATTTCGAGTCCGATCAATTTGAAGCTCAACACAGATACCCTCATAATTTAGGGAGATCTGAGAGTACCAAGCCAGCAGACCGAGCTAGCTTTTCCTTCCATGCGTGAAGGCTGGTTTAGTCCATGCATCCCATGCAAAAATGAGTACCTAGAAGATTCCCAATCGATTGTACAATGTGTCTCATTGCAATTCAACACTTACCTGTTCTGAAAATTGGAAAGTCTATCAGATGGGAATCTGTATCTTTGGACTTAAGGGAAAGAATAATTTCCATATTCTCATTTTTGGCTAGTCCCTTATTGGTTTTTGGAAGTGCCTAATGAACATTACAGCTAGGTATCCATCATTGGAAGGTTATCAATATGCGAGGATCTTCACTAAACTCAACAAGCAAGGACAGACCCTTGCCCATGTTTTCTACAGTCCCACCCTTATCACCTATTTTTTGAATGTTGGACAATCAAGAAGGGCAGCACCTGCTGGATGATTTCCAGATGGGTCCATGGTTTGGGAGATCCACTCTCTTGTCAAAATTTTGGTATGAAGCCCAACATTGGAGCACCACTGGAGGGATCCTATATGGAAGAATATTTAATGTTCTATCTTAGGCAAGAATTTGACCTTGGCAATCAACTATGTTGAAGCACGATCAAGGTACCAAGATGCTTGGAGGATTGTGAGTTCCCCTTCCCCTTTTAAATACTTGGTACTCAAAATGGAAAGTCAAGCATGTGAAATATTACTCAAAGAGTTGCATCATTGACAGCACATTGCCCACGTTTTGGAGTTTCTCCATCTTTGTTTCATTAATGGAATATTGCCACCTTGCCAACTTCGATAAAATTCATGAAGGCAGCCACACATTGAGACAAATTTAAGGAAAGAAGGAGAGGCACGGTTTTGACGAGAGAAACTCCTTGGATGAATTTTAGAAGCCCAGCCATTCCTTGGCTAAATCCTCCATCAAGTCTACCCTATTTCAGGTTTTGTCTATTCTTGGTGATGAAGTACACATGCTGGCCGAGTTCTTCAACAGGCCTGTTACTTTAGTTAGGTTTTATTTATTTTTGGTATTAATTTTGTGCCAAGGAACCTAAGTCGATTAAGGTTACCTTGGATTAGTTTCCTTTTAATTCATGTTTAATCTTAGCGGTAGATTAGGTTTTTTGTTTTCTATAAATTGTAAGAGCTATGCTCATTCAATAGTGAAGAATAGAGAATCAAATTTGCTTTGAGCAGACACCCTGAGTGTATAAACTGTATCCCTAGAAAGTTACATCGCATCCTTGAAGAATTGCAATCTTTCTGTGTCCTTGAAGAGTCACGTTAAACCCCTTGAAACCATAGATTGTTTCACTACAGTCTAGAAGAATTGTAGCTTTCCCCATTTAGATTTTTATCTCTTTTGAGTTCGTGTTTATGCGGTTACACACCTGGTAGAGTGTGTTCTTGACTCTCCCGATCCATAGCTTCCAACGAGGCAGCACCATTTCCCCTTTTTAATGAGGTAAATTGTATTGATAAACAAGAAAGGAATTTCCTACATACAGACTAACCCCATGCCTCTATTGTCACCTTGCTTTGCAAATGACTTCGCCACTTCACAGGTGCAAAGTAGCCTCCCCTATTTTGCAATCAGTTTCGCTACAGCACCCGCTGCTCTTGCTAATTGTCCCCAAATTGAGATTTCTATGTTTGTTATTTATGGCCGTGCCTAAGGGCATATCGGTTGAAATAGATTCTACCTTTTGATCAATCATAAGGATGCATAGTTAAATGTTTAGTTATATCAGAAACTCAAAGATGCAATCTAGATGTCATAAAGCTTCTAAGGCGCAGGTTAATGCAGATTTGTCCACAGAATGATACTGTACAAGCCCTTTTTGAGCTAAAGTTCTATTTCTGATATGTATAGTCAATCCATCAATTCTTTTGCATAAAAAAAAAGTTAAATATTTTAATATTTAGCAGAATCCAATAACACTAAAAAGTCACAAAAATATGTAGGATATGTAGTTGGCATGCAATAACAAGATATCCTTATATGAGGACTCAAACAAAGAAAACTAAAGTTCCACAAGCCTTACATAAGTTGAGAAATATGGCATCACTTCCCCACCACTGGGATTTGAAACTTTAGTTTCTCTACTCCTTATAAACGAAATTTCTGTGCTCACTTTAATGAAAATCATCACGTGAAGTGGCAACATCAATGTCCTTTTACAAGCCATTCTCCTTGTGGAACTCTAATGTGCTTTATAATGAGTCTAGGGACATGTATATAATAGCCCATCAATTTTTCCAGCGCTATTAGTGCAAAATGCCAAAATAGATTCTTGCCTAGTGTTTGAGATCAAAACCCCAAACAAGGTGCCTATTCTCACTTGTAATCACAACCGAAAATGTATATGATCTTGCCTTCCTAAAACACACGGAAGTAAAAGGGAAAGCAATTATATCTGCAACAATTGCATTACCTATGATATCTGGAATGCCCTTTGTTTCCATCACGGCACGCGCCAATACCTGCACACTGCTATCTGACCTCTATAAAAAGTTAAAACAGTGTTAGTTGTTGAGCTATCCAGCCAAAGGGAACTTCTGATACTATCGAAACCCCTACCCCTCTCAACCCCTTAAAAAAAGTCAATAAACTACACAAATTGGTCAGTAAATAACCCAACATAAGTTGTCTTAGAAATACCAAAAAGAATACACGAATATGGAAATATTTCTTAAAAGAAGGGGTTAAACTTCAAATGTTGTATCAATATTTAACATTTGAATGTTAGGCCACATTTGAACCAATTAGGTGAAAAATATATTAGAAATTAGAAAATAATATATATCATTAGTGCCAAGTACAGTAGGTTCAGGAAAACAATCAGCATTTCCGACACTAAACAGCCCATGAAAGCAATAACCCTATTAATAATTCTCATAACCTAAGCAAATGACAGAAAGAATGTGTGTGTGTGAGGAAAAGAGACGATAATAATCATAAAGGAAAACAAAATTTTCAGAAAATTAAGCAACACCAACCAAAAATGTCCATTATTAAGAAGAAACCCAGAGTACAATTGAGATTTTCCTCTGAACAGAACAAAATTATTAACGGAAAAGGATAAAAGAGGTTTACCACATCGACTTTCATGAGGAGATGCTTAGAGGAAGATGGGTTGTTCTTGTTGTTGTCCTGTGGCGGCTGTGAAGAGGATAGTTCGTCTAAGAGGGAGTTGAGCCTATCTTGCGCTCTTGAGCATCCAATAATGGTGTGACCTTTCTTGGCCATCTCCACTGCGAGGGCTCTGCCAAGCCCTCTGCTCACCCCCGTTATCAGTATAGTTTTGGGGGCTCTGTTCATGACCATGGCTGCTGCTGTTGGTGCCATTCTGTTCTCTCTCTCTCTCTCTCCTCTTCCCTTGTTTCGTTTTTGTTCCTGCGGGGGTTTTATTTGCCTTTTTCTCGTTGATACCTGGAAACCACGATAGCCACGACGCATGAGCGTTGATATTTGCCCTCATGTGAAATACTATTCTGTTGACCGTTGGATTGGCATTGGTAGAAAGCTTAGAAGGCATCAATTTGCCACTTGGCAAACGAACATCCAAGTAAGGGAAGTTCTAGAGCATTCTGCAGATTCTGCTTTCTCAAGGTAGTGAGGTAGGATCTGGGTGGTGTGGATCAAGTTTTAATGTGCCAGAAACATTCTTGTATGGTCCAATTGGAAATCATTCTAGAGTTTTTTATTGGGTGGATTTTATCAGTGTGAATCAGTCACGTAAGAAAATGAATCTCAAGAATCTAATCCACTCTTGAATCTGAATCTGAGTTGATCCCAAATGGTTTGGCCATTTTATGAATGGAGTAAACTGCTCTCAATCAAACTTGTGTTTTCATGATTTTATGTGAGAAGCCAATTTTTTTTTTTTTTT
>NC_056558.1:11116334-11130233 GCF_013358625.1 Macadamia integrifolia | reverse complement strand
TTATCAACAGTAGTGAGATTTCTGATTTTTTTTATTAGGGTGAGGTATTCATTTTGCCAATTCCTATGTGTGGGTGTAGAAGCTGCACTACTTTTTAAGAAATTGAAAGACATTGGGAGGACGATATTGAATCCTCTACTAAGGGTGTCAATTTGGGACAAAAACAGGGAATCATCCTAAAACCGTCTCACCAAAATTTGATATCATATCATCCTATTAATAATGATACAGTACTGCGATCTGATTTTGATACCAAATAATAAATGGGATGGGACTGTTATGGAAAGATACTCCCAAGTCCCAACGAGACCAGTACTGAAATACCAATTAAGTATCAAATGGAACCGGAACCGTTAGTACCATTTCAAAAGATATATTCTCATTCTCTTGTTCAAGTTTTAGGGCTATAGTTTGATGTATTTGGGTGATATTTTCTCTTATGAGTTTTCAGTTGATGGACTTTTAGTTCTATTACTATATCAGAGTTTTATTTATTTATTTATATTATTAATTTTTATTTGTTATTTTGGATAAGCTTACATGTGATCTTAGATAATTTAAAGAAAGTAAAAACCTTACTTTCATTTGCTATCTCAAGTAAGGCACCTTAGAACTCGTGATATGAAAAATCGACCAAACTAATAATGGAATCATTGAGGTTCTTCTCCCTGTCCCATAGTGCTTGGAACGTTAAATAACCGATACAATCCCATCCTGTTAGTAAATGGGACAGCGATCTAGGGTTGGTCTTGTTTATTGAATGGATGGTACTAGGATTGGCACCTTCGGTATTGATACCAATAAAGACCCGTCTTGAATACAAGAAAACTATCCTGATTGAAACCCTTATCCTTAGCAGATATGTTCACCTAGATGTACATGCGAGGATTCAACACCTAACCCACAACCTGTCATTCAAAAAATGAAGAAGGGTATGTTCACCAGGACATACACATGAGAATTCAACACCTGACCCACTTCTGTGCCATTTAAAGGATATATATATATATATGAAATTGGTACGAGCCGTAAACTCGGACGTCCTAAGTTCGACTCCCACTAGGCACACCCTGGGCCACTCACATGGGGATGTTTAGTACTCTTCACTGTTTTCAGTGAAAGTTGAATGGTTCTCATTTAACCCCGGTACGACCTGATCCATGCGATTGTGGGGTCAGTATGGGCCCACGGGACTAGTCATACCAAAGGCCTGGATATCCATCATTAAAAAAAAAAAAAAAAAAAAAGACTGATGTTGAATAGGAACCTAAAAAATCTTTTTCAAACATAAATAAGCTCGCTGGTCTATAGGAATCGAATCATGAATCGTGATAAGAGAGGGATTCTTTCCTCTCTTATTTGATGGTGGTGCAGTGGGTTGGTGCAGTGGGTTAGGGTTGAAGCTCAGAAGGGATTCTTTTTTCGTGTAATGCATACAATATTCATAATATTCATTTCCTTGTTGAATTCTACTAAAAAAAAAAAATTTCTTGTTGAACATAAGTAAGTATATATGTTGACCCATTCGTGAGTTGCCCAAATGATTAGGTCGAATTGAGGATTATATAGATAGGTGCACGGTCTCAGGTTTGATTCCCTATTAAGTGGAATTCGTGGCGGTGGATTATTACATTTTGACTCTTACAAGTTGCTTGAGTCGAGTTAGAAATTTGTGAAATCTGGTAAAGAGTCATATAGACTTAGCTAGGTTAAATAAAATGACCATTTTCCCCAAGTCACATATGACTCGTCGGGTCAAGTCATCTTTTTAAATGTGGTCTAACCCAAATATTAAACAAGTGAGTATAATAAATCTTAGCCCAATCTCCATTCTCCTGTACCCTAACTTCGTTATTGAAATTTCATTTAGTAAAAGCCTAAGCGATGGTCAAGTTGCAACCCTGCAAATATATTACGCTTTTTTAGTTATAATATTAATGATTGCATTTTATGATTTCATCTTATCTCCCAACTCCAACTCTTCGTGTGTGTCATTATTGGCCCATTCCAACTCTCTTTAAGTGTGTCTTTATTGGGAAGGGAACAAGGAACATGTCCGAAGAAACAACAGGTACATCAGGTCATGTTCAAAAAGCCTAATGTTTTTTAACTTATCCAAGGGTATTGAAATTACTAAACTACCTATGTAATGAGAAATACTGAAATAGTACTGTTTCGAGGGACATATACATATTTTTTTTATTAAAAATTAATAATAAACACGACTCGTCCTGATCAGGTTTGACCCGCTCTGGTCACTAGATTTTGAACAGAGAGATCCGAGTCAAAAAACCTGATTTTCCAACTATGATCTAAACATGTATGTTAATTGTGTTTCATCATAAATGAATATTAATTCAGCTAATTTTTACCGTAACACAATAATGGAAAAGATTAATTTTCCTCATTAGCCAATGGAAACCATAATGAAACAAAGAGAAAAGAAAATTGCCCAGCAGCACCGCATGCCTTCTCACAAGGGGGGTATTGAAATGGTCACCCCACCTCTCCACTTGGATGCTCAAGCTCGTATTTCCATTGGTCCCCACATTGGTAGGAAGGCCACACAACCTGACAACAAATCCCTTTCCCATAAGGTGAGAGGGTTTCTTTACCTAGCAAATTGGCCCCATGTGTCAACATAAGGGCAAATCACATCACACATGAAGCATCAACAAGGGCAGAATTTTTTTTTTTACATTCATGGGGTGGTATTCTTTTTCCCATAGGTAAGGGTGGGATTCTATCCCTTGATGGGTAGGACACATGGCAGCTAAGGGAGTAATGGGAGAGTAGCTCTTCTACCCTACGGGAGAGAGGATCCAGATTGAGTCCTGTTTTGGGTACATTGCTTCTCTCTCTCTCTCCCTCTACTCACCCCCTCTACACATGGCCAGCAATTCAAGGAGTTTTCTTGTTCTTATTAGGGAGAAGTTAAGGTATGCTATCGGCTCTATCGAAGAAAGGGTTGTGCTAGGAGTGGGAGGGGCATAGGAGATTTTTCCAAAGGCATAAAAGAGAGAGACGCAAATTTAGGCATATCGCCAGCATGTCCAGCCTTTTCCATCTTATTATTATTAATTTTTTTGGGGAGTTAGATTCCCAATGTGAATTGCCATACAAAAAAGGGCAAACTAAAACTGGACTCAGACCCCAATAGGCTAAGCTCCGTTGGCAAGGACCAACACCTCATAGTTAAGAGGTCACGAGTAAGGGACACAATTAGCTGATCTAAAAATACTGCAAAAGAACTCCATATTTTGCTTTTGTGCATAGTCTTCCCAACTGAATAGCAACGGCAGCATGCGTAAACAATTTATGGCATAAAATTCATATAAGAAATGCAAAAAAATTTCAAGTACTGCATAGGGACTAAATGTGCCCAAGAAAGTAGCGAACACCATGTTCTTATTTTGGAGTATTCGTGGCTACATATATTGTGAAAGACTGAAATTAAACACTTTTAATGCTCTTAAGTCCTAAATGCGCCAAAAATTACACTACCACCACAAGCACATTCAAGATGGTGAGTTCTCTACTAATACAGCATGGCATTGCTCCATCACTCATCGAATTACAAAACACCAATACATGTGAGTGAACAAACAAAAGCACTACACTATAGTTCTTACCAGAATTGACTGGAATACAGTAGGGCTTGAAGAAGTTGTGTCAACGTCTGAGACAACCAAAACCACATTCCCCTCTTTCACCATCTGCCTCGTCTTCATGAGTTCAAAAGTTTCTGCAATATTCTTTTCCATGTTATCTGATAGTTCAACATGGAGGGGGATGACCCCCCAATGCAAATTAAGAGCCTTCCTGGTGCTGCTTTTGTTGGTGAATGCAAATATAGGAGGATTAGGACGGTTGCGTGACAGAAGAGATGCCATATATCCATGCTTAGTGTACACAAATATGGCATCTACACCAAGTTTATTTGCTGCAAAAATAGAGTAAGCATGAGAATATTACAAAAGAAAAATTTTCCCTCCACTCCACAAACTGGTGGAATATTGAAATTTTAGAAAACACAGGCAACCAGTGAGTGTCAACCAGTCAGTTGCTCTGCTGTTTTCCAAGTTGGCCCAACATTCTCCAAAACCACTAGAAGAAACTCATTTGAAAATATTTAAAAATTAAGAAACAGAACTGCGAGGGCTACAAAGAAAGAAATATATTAATAGATCAGTAAATTAAGGAGCAAAGGAATAGCAAAGTCTGCTCTAAAATCGTTTTACTAATTTTGTTAAATTTTCTGGGTCTAGAACTAGATCTACCATCAGTTCAACAACATGAAGGTAAAACAACGGTGTATATTTCCGTGAATTTATCTAATGTACACAGAAGTATATTATCTAATGTACACATATCTATATGGAGACAGTTGACACTTGAACATTTGCTCCAATCAACTGCAATACAATTAGTAAGCCATAAATGTTCCCCAAAACAAGTCATCCTTCACTTATTATGTCAAAAAGATTGGTATTAGTGCCAAATTTGTTTGTTGCTATATCAAGAAACAATTAACCATTAACATTCAATTTCCACAGCAACATCTTTATGATTAAAAGGCACGAAGGATACATACCCATTTCCACAGCAGAATTGCATATCTGCTCTGCAATCCGATCAGGCAAAGACAATCCAAGTTGAGGCTGTGAGAGAAGGATTTGTCGATTTTCCTCACGGCCCCATAGTTCCATTCGACCACTAGCCACTCGCAACACGGAAAGAGCCTTCTCTCCGAATAACCCAATTGCTGACTCTCCAGATAACATCAATGCATCAGCATATTGCCTTACTGCCTCTGAAACATCTGCAACCTTGTTACAACAAAAGCAAGTCACAATTAGACAGAAGAAAATGAAACTTTCTTCATGTTCTCTTCTCATTGACATAAAGTTTCTTCATGTTAACTTCTCATTGATATCCCATTTGAAAAGCTTCATAAGATTTTATCTAACAGTCAAAATGGGAATCATCATGAAGCATCATGACAGACAGTAAAAGAATAAAAGAAATAAACAATTCAGCTGACAAGTTACAAACAAAATGCAAAATTATTCACTGATAAATAGAGGGGGATGTCTTGAGGACCATAAAGATCAACTACCAAGAAGATCACCAAATTTAATTGGAGCTCACAGCATAAGAAGTTCCCTATAAGAGAGAAATGACATAAGAGAGACCATGAGGTGCAATGCAACTAGGGTGGGGTACACTAGATAGCTGAACACTGGGACCTTGTATTTCTAACATCATTGATTGGATCTATACCCCAAATACAGAAGTACAGACACATAACAGTCTCATTGAAATCTTCCCATGGTTAATTTAAACTGATAATATTTCCTCATGCAGGATTCCTCTTCCTACTATTTGGCAACAGAAAAGGCTACGATGAAACAGTAATATTCATATTGAGAATGTAAACTTCACATAGTTAATTATTTCTGGATTTCTCCATATGGATAATTATTTCTATCTTAATGAAGAATGAATTCTAGAGTACCTCAGCACGTGTCGGGGTTGGATATTCAACCATTGACTCGAGAAGTTGTGAAGCTATGATCACTGGCTTATTTAGTTGCCTACAAACATGAGTTATTTCTTCTTGGACAGTTGGAATCTGTTCAAGAGGAATTTCCACACCAAGATCACCACGTGCCACCATGATTCCATCAGAGGCTTCTACGATACTTTCCAAATTCTCAAGAGACTCCAAGCTCTCAATCTTGGCCAAAACTTTTGTGAACCTGTAAAGGATAAACTTTCTTTATTTGAATATTCAACAAATCAAAATGACATGTATATAAGCACTGAATCAGATGAAGTTGCTCATCAGAATCAGAATATATCTGATATTCATGGGATAAGAAAACATTGGTCAATTAACAATAGTGATTGATGGGATTCATTACTGCTTGGATTCTTTTAGAATCCAACTGCAATACAATGTTTCCCATAGGTAAGGTTTAAAAACCAAGAACATGGGATCGGCCTCCATTGATTCCAATTTGAATCAGATCGGAATTTGCTGGAACCCTATAAAATTGAATCGGGAAGAAGAAGAACCAGATTTCCCAAAATAAGTGAATTTTTAAATCCAAAAGACTTGTTGATCTTACTACAAGAGGTATTTTCATCGATTTTCTGCTGTTAAACTGACTGTAAGAAGGAAAAAAATCCCAAAAAAGAAGATCATAGAACATTCATGGCCAATTCCAAGATAAATTGCAGAAATCGGTATGAATCAGAATTCGGGTAGGCAAATTCAGACCCAAATCTTCCAATCTCACCGATTCCAGCCCGATTTCTGAAAAAAATGTCCAGGTGCATATACTTAGACATAGGAGGTCATGTGAGAGCTATAGGCATCACATATTCACATTACATGAACAAAGATAAGGAATAGCCCCAAAATGAAAGAAAAAATGGGTTTCCGCCATATAAAAGGAAAATAGTCTACAGCGCATCAGTTACATTAAAGGCCAATGGAAACACAGATACAAATACATATATGATAAAAACCAAGAAAAAAACAAAGCCATATTAAAGAATGGGGAGAATTCTATATCTTAAGGTGATAGATTAAATCAAATTGAGTTCAACATGTCTTCACAAATGACAATATCAATGTACTTGTAGTATACAACTAGAAAATACAAATGCCTCCACATAAATGGGCAAGTTCATATTTTACCTTATCTACAACAAAGAATGATATTGCTTATTGAAATTCATGAAAGTCAGGATACTGTGAGAAAGTATTTTTCCTTACTCTGATGATTTTGTGGAGAGGTATCTCTTTAATTGTTTGATATCGGTAGGATCCTTTACAAATGACAAGGCAATAAAGTCGATTCCTTCGGATATCCCAAACTCAATATCAGCCCAATCCTATCATCAAACAGGATAGATTTAATAATGGTTCTTGGAAAATAAAAATAATTAAACATTTTAGAATCGATATTATAATAGAAGCAAAGCCAAAATAAATCAGATATCAAAATTTGTAAAATTTATGGTGGTGGGAGAAAATAACCATGAAGTGCACAGTGATAAAGAAGTGTTTCTCTGATAGTATTATTCAAAATAAATGTAAAATCCCAATAGATATAATCACACAAAACAAAACTGTGAGCCAAAGTTAAACCATAGCTTTGTTAATGTTTTATTTAACCCAATTAGGTGTTCAAATTTCTTTGACAAAGAATGCAACTCAGACCAGTGCATGCAAATAAACTGTGTGCTTTTTTTTTTTTTTTTTTTGAGGGGGGGGGGGTTGGGGCGGTGGGGGACAAATGATCAAGGGCAATGTCTCTTAGATTCGAAAGGAGTAGACGAAGTTTAGTCAGTTGGCAAGCAAAAAAAAAAAAAAACAATGTTCTTGAAATAATGTACTTAATTCAATAATACTACATAAAACCTCAAAAGAAAAATCAAGGACTGCAAGAATTTTTATGTTTGATCTGTTACAAGATTGATCAGGCTGCTGAATCCTAAACAAAACCATTTCAGAAACAATACTTATATAGATTAATCAGGCTGCTGAATCCTAAAAAAAATCCATTTCAGAAACAATACTTATATCGAATGCGACCTTAGGTGATAGGGTAGGAAGCCCATACTGCCTCCCTACAAGTTTTCCATCCCTCCAAAAACTCAACTTTGCCCGGGGTAGGAGAAGGCCGGGGTCTATGCACCTACAGCGTAGATCATTTCCAATCTTCTCAATAACTTCAAAGCTTGCCATTCCTCCATCAATGACAATCTCATCACCAATAGTTATACCTGCCAGGCATTAATTTTAAATAAACCAAACAAGAAAAGTTGTTAATTCATTGTTAACAACTTAACACACACACACAGAGATGAGAAAAGTTACAAGTAGATAGCATGTTTGATTGCCCATTCACAAAATTGCTATCTCACTACAATTTGAACCTGTTCCAGACTCCATACCTTCAGAAAATCCTTCGTAATTGGCTTTAACTGTAAGTGGACGAGATCCCTCAAATTTTTGAGTGGTAAACAACCAGATCGACCCATCCTATCGATCCAACATTCAGAAGCAGAAAGAAATTTCATATCAAAAGGGCATTTTTATAACATATAAACAGTGCATAAGTCTATGCGAATTTCAAATATTCATTAAACATAGAATCGAAGAAGCCGGCCAATGCAGATTTTTCCCTAAAAACTAAAACTGATAAAAAATAAAACAAGTCCAAGAAATTTGTGTAAAAAATGTACCTCAGCTTTGACAGAGGAATCGTCCCCATGATCAACCATATGCATCTGAAGACCTTCGATGTCAATCATCAAAGAAATGCAAAACCCCTTTTCTTCGTTCAACTTTTTAATGTTCCGAATTACATCCCGATGCCACTCCTGCGTACTATGACACATGTTAAGCCTTGCAACATTCATCCCTCCCAGCGCCAATCTTTCCAACTTCTCTAAACTGCAGCAAGCCGGGCCGATTGTACACACGAGCTTAGTCTTCCGCAGGGCCATAAACCCCTTCTCCTTCAACTCTGCCTCAGACACCAAATCAAATCCTAGAGGCGCTTCCACGAGTTCAGGAGAACGAGCCACGTTCCCCAAATCAACCTGCATCGTCGACCGAACCCGCATCAAAGTCCTAACCCTAGATTTTGCTAAACCAGGTGGGGTTTTAGGAACAAGAACTGAAGCACCAAAAAACTGTTTCTTCAAGGGAACATCATTCTTCTTCTTAGTGAAGATCTCACGAGACAGAAGGATAGAGTCGCCTACAGCAGCCATTGAGATTGCTCACTAGAATCGCCCACGGAAAGGCAGAGAGTGATCAGGATTCAGGAGTTGAGCTATATGGATTATGAGAACAGATCGATCCACAACAATGACTTGTTCGGCTGTTCTTTGGTTGGAATCTTCGCCCCCCAGAATCCACTTGTGCGAGACGAATCGATGTTTACGAGGGCAGCTGCGAGTGTTGGATCGTGAGGAGGTTGAGTTGAGGTTGACCAGAAAAGGTCACAACAGGCGCCGCTGTTGTTCAGGTTTCTCTCAACAACTCATGCGCGGCTTTAAATATTTGAAATAGTACAGTTGAAAAGGCGGGCTTCAAGATTAACGGTACAAAACTCGTCTTGGACCGGGGACAATTGGTCCAGCTGGCCAGTTGGTCATTAGGTCATTAATATCACAAATCGCTCACGTATGAGAATGTACGAAAACGGTCATAGTCAATGAATATAGAATCAATTTTCTCTCTTCATTGGATAGATTCTATATCCAGGGCATCAAGTGTGTATAAGAATATTCTAACTTGATCAGTTCAAGATCGTTAATATCACAAGTCCGGAGACTAGTGGAGGGGCCAGGTTAGTTTGGGTCCAATGTAATTGGTCCATCAATTTAAGGTCTCGAATCGTTTTTGCATTCTCTTTTTTTTTTTTTTTTTTTTTTTGATTTTTTTTCTGCCTGATTATGTTATTAAAGAGAAAAAAGACATAAATCAATTATTATCTCATCATAACTTTTGTCGTTTTTTTCTTCTTATAGCCACTGAACATAGATCACAATGTGGACAAATTTCTATTAGGTCGATGAGTCATCTACTAATCCATAATTGGGCTCATGGTAATCAGACTATAATCAAGCATCAAAGTGGCTGTTTATCTAGGCAAACTATAAACTGTCCTTAAATAGGACAATTGGATTATAAATGATTGATTATCGGTTAGTCATAATATTTAATCGAGTGACTGACAAGGCACTACCATGCACTGAAAATGACCGATTTTTAATTGATCGTTGCTTAAGCTTTACATGTTTATTAATTGAGCAACATAGGCTTCAACCAATTGGTTCATATTGGCAAGCCATTGGATCAGTGGATTGCCATTAGACAATTGTGTGGATATTGGATTGTCTATTGCCCTATCCTTTTTTTATTATTATTTTAAGGGTGATAGTTAATAATGAAACAGGAGCATTCTTTCAAATTTTGAAACAGGGTGTAACGTTTCCAACAAAAAAAAAAAAAAAAAACCTTTTGTAATGTATTCATAGAGGGGCAGCAAATAACCTATGACGCTATGAGAGGTCATTTATGTGAGGTTATCAAAGCCCACTTGTTCCTGCAGGAGGAAAAAAAAAAAGCCCACTTGTTTATCTAAAAAAAAATAAAAATCAAAGCCCACTTAAAATTGTATCATATATTAAGTAAAATAAATTGTCTCATTATCTATTTTTCATCTGTGTTTTTTGGGGTGGGTGGGGTTATGTAAATTGTGTTGTGGCTTCACTTTACACTGGCAGTATATATGACTAATATTTCTTGTGGGTTTTACAAAAAAAAAACTTATGGGTGTTTTACTTTCCAAATGAAGAAATAAAAATATCTGAAGGCAATTTTCTTGCACTGTTGGTAATGGGATGGGATGGGATGGGTTTTGTAATGATTGATGCTACATCTGGCATATGTAGCAGCTTAGGTGGCTATAAAAATTCCAAGAAATGTTGTCTCTGTCATCCTTTATTCTATTTAAAAAGTTCTAATTCTACCACACTTTCTCTGTAAGTCGATGGAAAATATAGAAGATACTTGAAAGGTATATGCTTCTTTTCCAAATTTGTGGAAAGAGGCTTTGTCTGTGAACCTCTTTTGCTTTTCAACTGTTTTGGTAGCTTATTTATGCCTTGAAAAGACTTTGTGGATATCTCATCCATGACAACATCTATAATAAGGCAAACTTTGTAAATGAAGAGCATAAGAAAACTGAGAAAATTACACATCTTTCACTATTGTGAGAGGGATAGGAACCCTATAATGTCATAACATAATTTTTCATTAATGAGTGGTGGGTGGATGATCGAATCATCCACTAAAAAGCATTTAAGGAGGAGACATAATTTTAGATCCAAGATTTTTTTTTTTCCGTAGAAGAGATCCAAGATTGAATGTGAGGAGGTGTGCGTAGAAATCTACACATTAATGTCATGAGCTTCTTTTTCCTGAAACAATTGAACAATTCCATTCCTCTTAGCTACCCATATGACAAGTTCAATGGTTCCGAGGATGATGTTGATGGTGTGGTAGATCACCTCAAGGGGAGAACCAAACAGATGGAAAGTTGGAAGAGGAGCCTTAGAGGAAGGTGGGATGTTTGGCTCTCCTGTGAGAAGCCAATTAGGAGAAGCAAGCTAGGCGGCCAAGTATCTTAGAGAAAAGAAGTTTGAAGTAGTGGGTGGGGAAGTCTATACGATCACTAGAGAAGCCTTGAAGCTTGTGGGCTGGAATATTACATGTTGGGCTGGGCCAAAGTAGGCCAATTGTATACTGGACCAGAGTACCAGAAGTGTATCAAAAACAACTCAGGTTGCCATTGTCTTAGGTTTCTAGAGGACTTAGTAAAGAGCAATCGTCAGATAAGTTGTGTAGCAAATCTTGGTGGACATAGAAAAGGAAAATTAAGGACAACATTTTAGACTAAGAGAAATTCTACCCATCTAGCACAAGTACATGCCAATACATGGGTCAATGGGAGGGTACATACATGAACATCTTTAGTATGGGGGCAGCACGATTTTTTGGCACCCCCCATATCTAGATGTGTACCTGGAGTTTGGATCCTCTACGTGGATTTCACTTGGATGTATATATATGTGAGAATCCAACACCTTAATTTCATATTTTCTACCATTAAAAGAATGAAGAGGGTATATATAGAATCAAAAGGTACGTATTTGGATCATCACATGGACATCCAGGTGAATATACATGTACGTAGCAGATCCAAATTTGTGTATATGCACCAATGTGTAGCATTTTGTTATTGGTGAAACTTGAACTAAGTTTGATCTAAGAAGTATTGGTGATTTTCCCCTAACAACAATGGTTTGTGGGTAATTTTATACTTTTTGAAATTAGGGTTTCTCTATGTAATGCGTAAGACGTTATATATAAGAGATGGTGTTGTGATAATTTTGTGTTCATCAAAATAGTGGAAGCTCTGATTATCACACTGCTGAGGACATAGCCCACCTTGAGTAAACAACCACCACCACCACCAGATCAGTACTGGGCTTAAGGTGGTGCTATTCAGTCATGACTTAGCCTCATAATAGGTGGTATTGGAAGGAGAGGGAATATATTTGGATGGAGACATTGCGAATTCGGAAAGGAAAGTAAGCTTATCTACACCTCTCTTTTTTTAGTGGCGTTTGTGAGTCAATCCAGTGGGCCGTGCCTGAAGCAGTATTCACGGGTTCCTCGTTTTCCTTAAGAAGAAAAATATATGCCTGCAGGCCCTCTCTTATTATGGTCTTACCATCTATTGCTTTTTAATCATTGGCCACCACCACCACCACCACCACCACCACCATCACCCCATCATCCCCACCGCCGCTACGACCACAGGATTGTATGGTGGTGCTGATCTGCCACCCTCATGTTAGATATGACTGGGTTGGCCAACCACGCTCTACTTACCTACTACTCATTCCCCCACCCCAACCCCCTCTCTCTGCAACCTTTTTTTTCTTTGGTTTTCTTCTCTCCTATATATGTTGACCTGTCACACGATGTCAACTGCTGTGTTTGGTGTTGAGACAAGAGTTATATCAATATATTTTTTTGTGATAATTACCAATATTCCTCATAGGAAATTACAAGTTTTTTTTAATTGTTTCTCTAACCGCTCTACGTAAGTTTGCAGGTTGTTTGGAGGTAGGCCTTCCAATGTGTGGCAGCAACAATCAGTTTGCTTACTGATACAGCCAAATCATACGGCTCAGTAGAGTGAGGACAAGCGTTGCCCATCGGGACACGTGTCGCCCGCCAGGTAGGGAGTACGAAGACTCTATCACACTCTATCACGTCGTCTGCATGAAGGGAATATTCCCCACAAGAAGGACAGACGTATTGGAGCGGGACTCGGAGAGAGAGGAAGGTGGACCCGAGTAGGACAAGGGGGAGGGCAAGAGGAAACCCTAGACCCTAGGAAGCATATAAGAAGGCCGAGAAGAAGGAAGAAGGTAAGCATCAATACCCTCACCATTACTCCCTTACTGAAAACTGTGCGGCCGACCCTAACTTGAGCGTCGGAGGACTAATCCCGGACAAAGCTCCAGGCCTCTGCCGTCTGTGCTTGTGCAGGATCAATTCATATGGGGTTTTTGGCAGCAACACTTACCATGAGCCATTGTGGAAACCTACCCCTATGTAAGGGTGTCAAAATATAATATGAACTGTTTATCGGAATCAAAATTGACCCGTTATAATTAAATCGAACTACACCATAGTAAATTGATTTGATTTTGGTTTTATATGCCATAATTCCGACTCGATTTGATTTGGTTTAGAATTGAAAAACTGATGGTTAACCATTACCTAGTATTAAAGACTTAGGCTGTGTTTGGTAGCCAAAGGAAGAAAAGAAAAGAAAAGAAAAGAATACACTTTTTGAACTTTTTTTCCTTGGGTTAGAAAATTTTCCTTGTACTTGGTATGTCTTCACCTAAGAGAAGATTCTCCTTTTCAAATTCAAAATTCCATTTGGGAATTGTGAAATTTTCTTTTGCTCCCCAATAAATTTTCTTGCTAAAAACACAAGAAAACATGAGAAAATATGAAAACTTAATAAGACAAAAAATAAATGATTACACAATGATTTCCTATGTGTATCTCTTTCTTAAAATTCAAGATTTTTTGAATTTTTTTCTTTTCCTTTCTTTTCTTCTCTTGGTAACCAAACATACATACTCTTTTTATTTTCTCACAATTTCTTCTTTTTTCTTTTCTTTTCTTTTCTAGATTCTTTTTTCTTTTCTTTTCTTCTCTTGGCTACCAAACATAGCCTTAAAAGTGTTTTGAATTTCCATGGGTCTCTACAGGAAAAA
>NC_056558.1:11093916-11116308 GCF_013358625.1 Macadamia integrifolia | reverse complement strand
AAAAAAAAAAAAAAGCAAAAGCAAAGTACTAACCGAGAAGGGAGTTTCACTTTCACACAATCACAGCTCTTGATTTCCTAATTTCTAGGATCATAGTTAATTAGTTATCGTATGTGTAGTCTTTTACATAGAAAGTATATTGTTCTTTGCAAAATAAAAGTATAATGTCTTGACTCTTTAGGAAGTTTAGTATATGTAGAATTCACATTAGCTGTAAGATGCAAACCATTTTCTAAAACGATACTATTAGCCACATATAAACCGATTGTGAACCGAATAACAAAAACCGATTAAAAACTGCTAAAATCGAAGCCAAATGAAAATGATTTTGATTTCACCTTATTCCTATCCGATGCGGATTTGGTTTCACCTTATTAAAATATAAACTGAACCAAAATTAAACCGAATAACCAAAATCACACTGTTTGACACCCCTACCCCTATGGCTTGAAGGGTTCAAACACTTCAATAAGTCTAACCCTTGAATAGGTGGCAAGGTTTTAAAACTCAAGATTGTATCAGTAAGGATCAGACTGGATTGGATGGATTTACCTTTTTTCTTTTTTTTTAATAGAACTTTTGGGTCATTTTACCCTTATGACTTATCAATGGATATATGGTCAAATCAGTATTGGGGATCGGTCCCAATCAACACCAATCTGATCCAGGCAATCCTGATTCCTGACTGATCCATTTCGATTTTTAAAACCATAGTTAGTGGTGTCAATATAATTGGACTACATCAAGAGCAATCAACTCGTGCAATTGACCGCTGGATAGCAACTGGTTGATTCATTGTTAACGGCTATAAAATGACTAAAACATTAACTGTTAATGACTACCGGCTCATCAATTAGGAAAAAAAATAGGCTTGTTAGAGATAACTCTCAATATGGTTTATAGGAAAATTTTCAGCATTATAAATAAAACATTAAAAATACATTTCTACTACCACTATGTCTTCAATTGAATACCATTTAAGTGTCCCTTAGTTGAGAATCATCAAATGCTTTCCATCTTGCATTTTTCTTATTTAGAGGTTTTTCAATTGTGTTTTAATTATGTCTTGTTCTTTTCAACCAATTTTATGAAATTGTAAGCAGTTGTCAATGGTGAGCCTAGAAAAAGCAATTTTGTTGATCACAACTAATAGAATGTTTGAGAAGATGCCTCTCCGTAGTGGATGTAGGCATTGACCAAACCATTCTAAATTGATTGTATCACTCATCGTCTCCTCCTCTTCACAATTCATTTTGCCCACTCTCTTTGTTTACTACTTCTTCCACTCTAAATTGATTATATCACTCATTATTTAATCACATGAGTATTTTGAGAATTTTTGAGGTTTTAAGGGTTTTCCAGCTTTCGTAAGGATTTTCGAATTCCCTTCGATTTCAAACTTTCTCCAAGGCTTTGAGGGACTTCCTGGTGTGAGAGAAGGTGAAAGGTTTTGGGAAATTTTTTGAATTTTTCAAGGAATTTCTCAATTTCTCGGATTCCCCTCATGTGAGGAGATATTTGACGAATTTTTGAATTTTTCAAAGGTTTTCCCATATTCACAAGGATTTTCAAATTTGAATTCTTTTGCATCTCAGATTTTTTTCCAAAGTGACTGTTGTTGATGTACTTAATTACTTATATATTTAATGGAAAAGATATAATTAATCTGGACATTGATTACTTAATTATTTTTTTCATTAAAAAAAAAGATTTAAAAAAAAAAAAAGAGAAGGGAGATATAGATGATCTCCAGTCACCATTTCTGAAAGGGGTTGAGGTAGAAAACCCATGGGGTCTCCAAGGGACTTGGAGAGTCCTCCAGAGGAGGCCTGGCAGCACCTCCAGGTTTCCCCTGAGACTCCTCCAAGGGGCTGCCAAGTGGCTTCTCCTTTCTCTCCTCCAAATAAACAAGTCTACCCAAGTCTTTGTTGATCAAAAAATCCTTTTAAGTATTTTAAATTTAATAAATTATTAGCACATAAACTATTTCTATCAAAGGTGTGGCTTTTTTTTTCCTTTCTCCCTTTCTTTTGAATAAGAGAACTGAAAAAAAAGTCAGCTTAGATATATTTGCATGTTGCTCTCTCACACAACATTTTCAACTTTTTGTCGTATACATACAGATTATTCATAAATTTAATTTAATGCTGTCAATCTAAACAGATATGTTTGGTTCAGTGGAGAATATAAAAGAATATTCGAATTGATTAGTTAGAATCAAATTTATTAAACTCATTACAACTCTTCCACGATTGGTTAAGATATTATTCTTACACATTGTGACCCATACTCTCACAAAATTATATCTTTCAAAAGCTTTGTTATTTATTATTATTTTTTTTGGTTACATTTTAATCATTTCTTTCCATTTTATAGTAAGTTCTTATATTTATTAATTAGGCAGCTTTTGTCGGTAAGGAAGCACCATGACTTTCCATAGACCTCCTTTTGTTTTCTCTATCAGATGCGTTTTGAGTCTTTTGACCCTTCACTCCTCCAGTAATTCCTGATAGGAAAAAAAAATTTATAGAATTGTTTTTCTCCTAAGCCAAACAGTAAAACAACCACATCTTAATGCGTTTACGCACCACACGATACACATCATGCTAACTTAAAAACATACAAAAATACAAAAGGGGCGAAAGTAACACAAGTGGTTGATATAAATAGTAATGTATTCAATTCAATTGTGGGTTTCAATCTCTATCACATATATCTATCCATGCGTGTACTCTTTATTTATTTATTTATTTATTTTTACATCACAAATAAGGATGCATCCAATAAAAATGGCTGACAAAGGATATTCAGGTATAATTTTGAGAACACATTGATTCAACCATTCAAACCAACCCTAGCTACCCCTTGTTCAGAAATCTATTCAAATTGGATTCTACAAGTATATGGAATCAGACCAAAGAAATTGAAATTTGGAAGAAGAAATCTAAATATTTTGTTTTTTTGGAATTTTTGACTTAATAAACTTGAGGATCTTGCTTCAAGAAAAAAGTCTCAGTGATTTATTTATTTATTTTTAAATTTTTTTTTTGTTACTTTACTGAATAAAAGAAGGAAACAATTGTAAAAAATGAAGATCCAACGTGAATGATGGGTGATTTAGAAAAGAAGGTTGTAGCAATTTATGCAATCCGATCCTGATTCCTCAAACCAAAATTCTAAAGGGCATGATCACATTTAATTTATTTTTATTTATTTATTTGAGTTTTGCTTAATGTAACCATGGTATGTTATATTAAAACTATAATCATGATATCGGAATTATCCTCCTTCGTATAATAAGGGTAGTTCTTTTTGTCCTATGTAAGAGGTATAATTAATAATTGAAAACAAATGTTATTAATTTTTTTTTTATATTATATATTATCTTATATGGTTCACATGGAATGGAAACAACTCATTTTAACTTATCTCATATTTTTCGATAAAACTATATTTTATGTACAGTGAATCAAAGCTTAAGGACCCTACCTAAGATCACCCACTAAATACCAACAAAGTTGGACAGATACCAATGATAAAGACAGTAGAAGAAGGAGAGGAAGATATTATTTCTGTTATCTGTATGAAGTGGATAAAGACAGCAACCATGAAGATGAGGATGAGGAAAGTTTAAACAATTTTCATGGTAGGGAAGATGTTGGGGAATTGTACTACAATTTCTTACAAAAATATAACAAATTACAATATAAAGCTTTTGCAGTAGAAACTACTATGATGTTGTAGTATTGATCCTTAGTTAAAATGAGACGAGAATAAACTTCAAATGGATATTGAATCACCACCACAACAACTGAAGAAGCTTTGATCAGAATTGAGGTTGAGTCACACTTGTAGTGCTGCCTTTAAGGTAATTGATGCCCTTTACTGCCAAGAGTTGTTCTGCATCTCTACCTCCAAGATAAAACAACCTTCCACTAGAAGATGAGACAATTCTTCTAGTGATTCAATTACCTTTAAGGTAATTGATGCCCTCTTCTAGTTCTTTCTAGGAGCAAAAAGCTATAGCACAACAGTCCCCTCTAACCTTAAGCAAGACTTAGAGAAAAAGGAAAAAGAGAAAGACTTGTATGATTGCAAAGAGTATAAATAGATGGAGTGTGAATGTGTGAATGTATGTCTCTGCAAGGTATTTGGTTGGGTTTATATAGACCCAAAACCAACCCTTGTACCCTCTTGGATTCCCCAAGAGTAACCTCCAACTAATAGTAAGTTAATTGGAGAATAATGTCATATGGACATGAATTGGGAATTAATTCAATAAATTGAATTAATCCCAATCAATTCCTTAGCCCACCTCCCCACTCATGATAATGACAATGAATGAAATTTAGAGCTCTCATAGGGTATTATTGACCATTTCCTAACCCACCTCCCCACTCATGGTAGTGACCATGAATGGACTTTAGGGCACCCACATAATGACATTGACCATTTACCTCCATTTGGCAATAACCTATGGTATGAATTAAGAATTAATTTCATAAATGAAATTAATCCCAATAAATTCTCTTTGCCCCACCTCTCCACTCATGGTAATGGCCATTAATGGAATTTAGGGCATCTATAGGGTGTTATTGACCATTTTCCACTACCTTGACCCTAAGGGTCCCATACCATTACAAGTCATAAAACACATAAAAGAAAAACCTCATTTTGAAACTTAATTATAATAAAATAAATATAAATTATAACAGAAGATATTATCAATTGATTATATACCAAATCTATTGCCTATAGAGTCACGTGTATGATGTTTCACCATATCCATATCCATATCCATATCCATAAATCCAATGGCCTTAGCTATTACCTATGGAAACAACCTTTGCCTCTGTCATTTTTAGATCCGCTAACCCGATCACTTTGGGACACTAATCCGACCCTGTAAATGATTATCCCAACCTTTAGAATTGGTAACTGTCTAAGTCCAACTGTTATATATGCGTATACACAACTTTATATATCATCAAATTGTCGGGTTTGGGTTAACTGAATCTGCAACAGTTTAGATTCATCAGTTCGTTGTTGCTATTTGAGGTGAAACCTAAGCAGTGGCATGTTTGACATTTTCCTTTTATGGAATAAAATCATTTTTCGGAGTTCTGGTAGGTTTCATGATATGTTGTAATTCTACTTAGAAAAAAGGATGTGCCCAATGCATGAGGCTCCCGCCAATACAGGGTCTAGAGGGATTAGGATCCCGGGGCTAGAGAGGGACTAGTGAGGGCTTCGTCTCTCTCTTTCCTATTTAATCTCTCATGTTTCTCTTTCTGTCTCTTGTTTTGTGTCTTTCTCTCATTATTGGTCTCTTTCCAATGTCCCCTAGGTTGGAGAGCATCCCTGATCTAGAGAAGGTCATAATGTAAGGGTGTCAATTCGGAACCAAATTCAAAAATCGAATTCAGATTCGGATCAAATACCCTGAACCAAATCCAATCCATTATAATATGGTTAAATCCTGGATCTGAAATAAGTATTTATAATTCGGTTCGGTTCGGATCTGGATTTATGCCAAGAACCAACTATTCTAACCGAAACCGGACCGAATAACTTAATGTCATTTTTTCCTCTTTAATTAAAAACTTGATGTAATTTATATGGAAACCCGACATAATCAATCACCTAAATGATAAATCATCTAATGGAGTCTCAATTATAGTCTAACTCTAAAACCCCTTGTCTGTCAATTACCATTTAGGAGATTGATTGCTCAGGATCATTAACGATATTTAGTTTCAATCACTTAAATGATAAATCATCTAATAGAGTTTCAAGTAGTGAAATTAACGATATTAGAAGTTCAATAGATGATCGATTGCTTACAATCATTCGACATGGATACATGTCCATTGATAGCTCATGATTTTTTGTTCCTTCTTTTGTTGGGGAAGACCAATAACCTAGTGAATGAGCATTAATATTTTGTCTTCTGAATAACAGTTGCATAAAAAAAATTGAATTTTAAATTGGATACTGGAACCAAATAAGAACCAAATACAAAACCCGAATAGGAACCAGAACTGGACTGGAACCGGATAGGTTGGGTACGAGTACCAATTTTCAGAACCGAGATGGGACTTGGTCCGGTTCTGGATCACACTAACACTCCTTGGAACCAAAACCGAAACCAGATCGAATACCTGGTTCCGGACCGATTGACACCCTTATCATAATGTACACAGTGTCGAGGTTGGAAGCTATGTTCTACTTTCGATGGTGAGCAACATAAATACTAAAATAGTATGTGCAATATCAACAATTAAGAACAAAAAGTAAAACAAACACATACACAAGAGGCAAGAGATTTATGTGGTTAAAAAAAAAAAAATTCCATATGTTCACGGACTAAGATCCAAAATTTCACTAAGAATCAAGAGAAGAGAAGAAAAAGTACAACCATTGGCATTTCACAGCCAAACTCAAGCCTCTATGTGCACACTTCTCTCATCTCTCATTTACACTACACACTCACATTGGCTCCTTACTTAATTGCTTGTTGTCATGTTCTCTCACATTATCCCTCTTGAGACTCTCACAAAGATCCTCACATCTAGATTCAACATTCTTGGATCATCACTACTTTTTATAGATAGACACCTCTCTCTTTTTATAGGTTCATCTTTGTTTTCTCTCTCTATAGAAAACTCACCAAGAAGAAATAGTGGATGACAACTCATATAACACATGACTTTACATGAGTTTGGATCTAATTTAGACTCAATATAATTCTCTAATGTACCTTTTCATCAATCTATCTGAAACATTAAATTAACTCATTCATTTTTACTTTAAAAAAAAAAAAAAAAAAACCCATCAATCAATCTTAATAAAAACCACAAACCCAACACATAACCTAACCCTCACTTCAAATAAAGAATATTTTCATACTCAAATCCATGACAATATAGTAGGTCGCAATAGAACTACCATTACACCGAGGTCAACCCTTCTTTCTTGATTTAAATTTGATGAAGTCTTCATAAAAAAAGTGAAAAAGCGAAGGTTACTCCAAAATTTTTGGGCACTAATTCCCTGTTGGAAGTTGAATCATATATGGGCAAGCACAACTCGGGCACCACATCACACCACCTACAGTGCTATGGATCATGATGACCAAGATTTGACAGGGGAGACCGGGAGATAGTTCTTGCATGGTTGTTGGCAGTAGCGGAAGGGGAGCATGTTACGTAAATGCATGGCCGTGATTCTACGTGGACGTGTGTGGATCCCACCACACCCATAATTCGGTATCCAATGGACGCTGTAAGAGTGATATGCTGATGCAGCTGTGGCCAGGCCTTGAGACACGTGTTCCTAACCGTATGTATGCATGGGTCATGAGTCATGACACATGATCATGCAGACATTGATGGCATAAAATGGTCGTGGATTATTATCTAACCTAGAATCCCAACCACCTAAAATAAAAGCTTTACGTTTTTTAGTTTAATCCAATATTTGTTGTGCGGATCGGTAGGAGCATTGATTATGGAATATTAGAGAGATGCTGTGGATGTGTGAGACACTAAAGTCATAAGTGGAGGTTGATTAGATGTGGATGAGAATTGTGGAAACTTCCTTCCTGCAATTCCTTCAACCTTACCCAACTAAACCCCCTAGGGAAATATAAAAACAAGAACAAATAAACCCTAATCCTACCCACTTAATCCTTAATCCCTTATCCTCTCTTCACCCCACTCTTCTTCTTTAATTATTTAAATTTCACCATTTTCTTATTAGTCCTTTTTCGCCTTCCATCCTTCACATTTCTACGATAGCTACCATTAATATCTATAATTTAATTCGGGGAAAAAAAAACCCTAAAATGTAATGTGGCTCTTACACTCAAATATAGTATGGGTAAAATGATCATTTCACCCCTTATAAAGAGTGGAAAACTCGTTTATGTTGATATTTCTACTAGTGTTTCCATTGGTCCCTATACTGATGTAGCGGCCATGCTGTCTTTTAGGGAACCCTCTTGAGCCTCTCCCTTTAAATTTCTTATCTCGAAGGTAACTACTAATTAACATAGTTAGTTGGTATTTTGATAGTAAAGTGTAGGTGCCCAAGAAGTCATGTGTGCGATTGTTTTGTCTTCATCTTGTGAGTTAAGGCACCCACGCCTTCCACTTTTACCTCTCTCAGAGGCTACTGAGTCTGGCATAAAAAATATGAGATCAACCTTTTTATAATGGCCTTGCAAGCTTGCATGCTCTGCAACGTATAGAAATATCTATTATTATTATTATTATTATTATTATTATTATAATTATTAGGAAAGAAGAACTTTGTCAATCAATCTAGCATTTCCCACGCCCGCATACAATCCTGTTTTTAGGGGATAAGGGCATCTTGCACAGTCCCAACGAAAACAAGGATCATGTGTGAAGCGTGACAACGCTTCGACAGGCATAGTTCTTTCTCCTTTATTATTATATAATGATGCTAAACTTGAACCACAGGAATTGGGAATGGCTACCAAGCATCCAAGGGAATTCTCATATATGTTTCTAAGAAAGTAATCTGATGTCTTTCTACCTTGATGGCAAATCTTCCCCACCCACTCCACCCACACACCCACAAAGATCCAATTATAATTTAACGGGACTGATGGTTACATGCATTGATATTGACTGAACTGCACCTCTCACAGCTAAGGACAGGTGAATCGGCCTTTGTCTCATATACAAAGGACAAAGGATAAAAAAAACACAGAATTATTTGGCATCACAACTTGATGACTTTTTTTTGGTGATTATTAACATTTGTTAGATGAAAAATCCTAAGGCCATGTTTGATTAAAGGGAAGGGAAGTAAAGTGAAATTTTCAAAATTTAAAAATAAACTTTTATGATCATTATCTCATGTGATTGCATAAAAGATTTAAATCTTTTACCATATTTAGTATTGATTTATTTTAAAATATAGTTTTATTTTATATTTTATAGCAAAGAATTTTGGATGCAAAAATGTAAAGTAAAGTGAGATTTAATAACCTAATTTAATTAAGGGAAAAGGTTGGATGTACCGCTGAGATCAAGTATGCTAGCACCCATTGTGTCTATCTCTCTCTTCATTTTTTATGAAATGACCGTCATATCCTTCCTGAATGATACTCCATCATGTGATCTTATTGGTGCTATCTGCTAGCATACTTGATATCGATGGCATACCTATCCCTCTCCCTTTAATTAATTTAAAATTAATGATATAATCACACTGGGGTAATGACTATAAAATTTTCCTCTGAAAATTTCACTTCCCTTTTCTTTAAGTCAATGCAGAAATCAGTATCCTCTCCTTACAACAAAAAGTAATAAGAAACAAGCCCATGGATACGAATAAGTATCAACGAGCAAAGATTCAAGTGGAAGATCATTTCCAAGCTTAGATGACAAAGTACATGAAATGATGGAGCACTAAATGAAAGATCAAGCTTCAAGAACACATCAGGAGCCAAAGCAACAATATCATTGTTTCACATTGGCGTGAAAGACTTAGAAATAGTTCCTATAACCAATCCAACTTTGGATGAATTGAAATGTCCAATCTAGAAATGGATATAAGGAGTTGGCTAAAATTGGAATTGGGTCTAATCGATTTCAATTTGAATTCATGATGGTTATGCAATTTGCATTTTTCATTATTTTAGTTTTCTTGTATTATCTAACTTCGCAATGATGGAACTTTAACTACGGATACAAGAGAGAGGGGGAGAAGTGAGGGAAAGGGAGAAAGGAGGAAATGGGTGTCTTATGACACAAAGTAAATACAATAGAATCCAACCCGTGATCTCTTAAGAGCTGTCTACTCCTTGCATCGTTTTTTACATAAGGCTGCATGGTGGAACAGAATATATAAAATATATAGTCGATTCTACTTAGTTAGGAAGAAACTTAGGCTTTGTTGGTGCATTTATGGTGTGTTTCATTTTTTTTTTTAAACAAAAAGTGAAAAAAAAAGAGGAGAATTTATGGAGTGAAAGTTCCGTTGTTCAGTTTCATAAAAAAAAAAAAAAAAAAAAAAAAAAAAAAAAAAAAAAAATCTACATTTTGACACATAAACTGAAATTTTCATTATCGACACGAAACGCCGTTTCTGGATCATAAACGTTACCAAACGCAGCCTTAGTTGAATAAAATAGATTTTTTTTATATATATTTCAATAAAATTCTTTATGATGGGTTCAATTATACTTCACAAGAAGTCCCATTTTCTCAATTGATTTCTTTTCTACAACAAACCTTAGGTGGCATCCACCCAATATTGGATCACACCCCTTTTTTGTCATGTGATACATGCCACAATATAAACATTCATGTGGAGAAGACCTTGGATTTTGTACATAGATACATAATTTGTGTGAGAAAACCATATGCAAAATAGCTATAAACCAACAATATAACTAGGAATGCCTATAAATGAGCGTATATGCCAAAAAGATGTAGTGAAAATGATTTATAACTTGAAAACTATCACATGATTTAGCCGATGGATATATCAACAAATTTGTGGTTGTACCCTAAGATATAACTTTTTCTTCAATGATACAAATTGTAAGGTATAATTAAAATTATCATAATTTTTCTTGAATTTCTTGCATCTTCAAATTATACGATTCTATTTTTATCAAATTTTATAGGAGACTTTGGATCAAATCGAAATGGCAATGCATGACAATGTCATTTACAAGTAAGCTACTTAATTAATACACATAAACATAGAATTTTTTTAGTGTGAAAGAACCGTTATATATAATGGAGGGAGAGCGTGTGAGAGATATTTTCTTTTAATGGTCTAGTTGGAAGGTATAATTAAAATTATCATAATTTTTCTTGAATTTCTTGCATCTTCAAATTATACGATTCTATTTTTATCAAATTTTATAGGAGACTTTTGATCAAATCGAAATGGCAATGCATGACAATGTCATTTACAAGTAAGCTACTTAATTAATACACATAAACATAGAATTTTTTTAGTGTGAAAGAACCGTTGTATATGATGGAGGGAGAGCGTGTGAGAGACATTTTCTTTTAATGGTCTAGTTGGATTGGTTGAAACTTTCAAGAGAAGTTGCCTTTCAAATAAATGGAAGATTGAAGTCTTTAACAAGATTGGGCTTCTAAGAGAGTGAAAGTGGTTGAAGTCATAAATACGGTGGAGTTTTTCAAGTGGGACTTTAAAAGAAATGTATAGTGGATTTTCTCTAAGGAGAAAAAAAGCAACAAGGTCGCTAGAGGAGGAATCCATAAAAAGACAAGTGTTTTCCATAAAATAGATGAATGAAGTAATTTTACTAGAGAGAGAGAGAGAGAGAGAGAGAGTACAATAGAGAGAAAAAAATAAAAGGAAGAAAGAGGGGTGTACAATGGGACTTGAATTTGTGAATCAAATTGCAAAGGTTACATTATTTTTCTTCTATTGTTCTTAGTGAAAGTTTTATTTCATTCCATGGTTGTAGGAAGTTTGTATAACTACGTAAATCTTTCATCTCTTGTATGTAGGAGTATCAAATTGAAACCTAACCGGCAAAATAGGTAGAACCAAACTGAAAATAACCGAAACCAAACAGAACCAAAGCCTTATTGGACTATTTCGTTTTGGGATATTGCAATACTAAAATCAAACTGAACCACACTAGAAACCGAATGAACCCAAAACCAAATCAAAACCGACTCAAAATCGAAACCAACCCTTTAAAAAACCAAAAACAATCCAAACTTCATTAAAAAATAAGAAATTTACATAGTTTTATATAAATTTGTATGGAATATGAAACCCAAATCAGATAAAAAAAAAAAAGAAACCAACTCGATTACAAATCAATACACGAAACTGAAAATTGAACTGCACTAAATACAAAAGCAAATCAAAACATAAATTTTCTTATTAGTTTGATTTCGATTTTACTATTCCCACACCAAAATCAATTCACCCTGGATCAAAACTAAAACGAACTGACCAATTGACACCACTGATTGTATGTCTGCTTCTTGTTTTTTTCTTTTCTATACTCGTTGATCGTATGCATACATTATTATACAGCAAATATGTGATTTCATAAGGCTTTCACATCATAAATAGAAAACCAAAATAATATCATACAAACATCAACAGAAGTATGATGTTTAAGTGTCCATATGGTATGTTTTGTTTTCAAATTAAAAAAATAAACAATTAATTAAATAAACCGCACTATGGACATATGGACAGTTTCTTTTCAAAGTGCACCTTTTGGTGTCCATTATGCATATTATATCACAAGGCACGTTTTTTTGTGAACCTTTGCCTATTCTACATCACCATTGGAAAAACAAATCTAATTTTAATACCATGTGTTCCATGTGGAGGGATAAAGATTTCATGTGATATATAAGTCATTTTGTGCAAAACAAAATGTAAAAGTTTTCATATAGTAATGAGAGAAGGAGAAATATAATTGTTCATTATATTCAATTATTTCATGAAAAATTATTTTGGTAAGTCTGTATGGTGCCATGACTATGGTGAGATTTAATTGATATAAGAAAAAGGGCAAATAAACTTTCTAGTATGACTTTTTGACAATATTATTTTGATTGTATGATAAAGAAAAAATAATGAATCTTGTGCATATGAATCCTTTCATTATTGGGTTTGATGAGAGTCATAATTTATTCATTCTTACCTCCCACTTTACGATTTGTAGCACTAAGCCACAATAAAGCAACCTTATCGTCGCACCTTGATCCGCCCTATAATTTGATTATATGATATAACCTTCTATAAGATATCTATCAGTGGTCAGTTTAATTATGTCAATGTGAAAGGTTGATGTGGTAATTAATTTTGACTATTGAATATCTAGAAAATAATTCATATTCACCATGTGTCAAATTTTTTACTTAAGTCTTAAACCAGTCATATATTCTCATCCATTGACATGCATTCTCTTGGAAATTCTAGATTTAATGTTTTCTTACCACTTGATCAATAATCTAAGCTGAAACATGAGATGCAAGCTAAGGACATTTGGATTAGTACCTAGCTAGTACCTATAAAACCCTTTATCACATGGCATATCTAGATGTGTCGTCCATGAAAAAATATTCATTCTAGATTTATTTTGGAGGTTGGACTATCATAACTTTTAATGAAATAGAGGCTCACGACGACACATGTATCCATTAGGTTCTTTGGCATAAACCAAGACAAAGTTTACGTAAAGTTGATATCGACGATTTGATAGATCATTCATTTGCTGATTTTCTTCCTTTTTGGGTGTTCATACAAATTTTATTTCTGATTATCAAACTATAATTTTATGATCTTTGCTTGGTTAACTAGAGTGGAACTTCAAAATTATGGGTTGAGATAGGCACCGAATCTATTTTATTTCCTATCAACCTCAATCCCTCAAAAATTCCAACAATACTGGGATTCACTGTAGATTTATCTCTCTTCTATAAACTGGAATATCTTTTTTTGGGTAAATATAAAGTGAAAGATCACTCAAATTAATAGAGAGAGAAATATAATTGCTAATTGCTAACTCCTTGGCTAAAAAGACTACACAATCTAAAAAACTTAGGCAACACATCCAAATTTTATGGGACCTGTTGTAACTTGGGATATGATGGGTAAAACCATATTTTGATCTGTAAATTAAAGGCTCTTTGCTGATGATAATACCAAAGGTGGAGCTTCTAATCTCTGCCTTCCCCCCACCCCTACCCCTACCCCTACCCCTACCCCTATCCTCTCTTCCAATGCTAGACGGTAATCATATATGTGTTGACCTTTGACAAAAATAAATAAATAAAAGATGTGACATCCATAGATACCTATGGACGATTCCATCTACAATTCCCACTCCCTCATTAAAGTATACTATGTGCTATTGATTAGGATATTGAGGTCATTAAAATATGTTGATTTTTTGTTTATTGTATTTATTTATCAGTACCAACAAGCAAAATGTTAGTTTTATAAGGATGATTGTATTTTTTTTTTTTGTAAATATCATATTATATTTCTTGCTACTACTTAACTACGTACATTGGTACAGCCAATGTTTGCTTCCAATTTGGTTGTTATTAGTTTGAAACGTGCAATGCACCGGAATTTTATGAATAAACATCTAGAAATTTATTAAAAATAAAGTTATTAAGTAGATAAATCTACTGTGAGAGAGAGAGAATAAAATAAAGAAATTTGATATATTAGTTTTCCTTCAAGTGGATTTTTGTTTAATTTCTTTTATATATATATGGAAAAGAAAGATATTTGATTGTGTGGCTTTGCACCAATGTAGGTGCCAATGATAATGCGTGCAGGATATTACCATGAATGAGACAAGCGATAAGATGATAATTTTATGTGCTCTTGTGATATTAAAAATGAATGATATTTTTTAATAATTTTTTTAATTTAATGAGTATGGTTTAGAGTCTGTGGGGCCAACATGTGACTTGTGGTTCATGTATAAAGGGTTGGGATGGAACCCATAATAGAGAGTAATTGTAAAGAGCTAGCCTTTACCAAAAAATAATAAAGAATTGGTATGTATGAATGATGTTTAACTTTAAGGTAGAGGGTTTCCCATGACACCCGTGTATTAATTCTAGTGTATGGGGGCCCTAGATTATAAATCTGTAAATAGAGGGAGTTTTGAGGAGAGTGTTTCCCAGACACAAGCCCTGTGCTCAGACAATTTCTTCCTAAGCCCTATAGATCTAGACAATTTCATAAGCTCTATGCTCGGATTTGAATCACCTCCTGCACTATTGGGTGCCAAGGATTAAAGTATCGGTATCGATCGTCGTATCGGTCGGTCAAAATTAAGAAACGTATCGGAGGGTATCGTATCGTATCGGAGATACGCTAAAGATACGTACATAAATGGATAGGAAACATTTTTTTATACATTTTTGCATAAAAAAAAAGTTAAAAAAAGTTATATATAACATGTATTATGCATAAACAGTAAATTGAGAGTATCGCACTAAGAATCCAAGGTTTGTAATTGTCCCATAAATGTAAAATCCTTGTTCCCAACCTTGATTTCCATTTTAGTTAAAGAGAAAAATGGTTGGTAGCAACTTTGGAACAAAAACACCTCAAAATTTTGTGTTTTTCTAAAAAATTACCCATTTTGGCCATTTATGATCTTATCGGTACGTATCGGTGTGTATCGGTATCGGTGTGTATCGGTCGATACATACCGATACACACCAATACGTACCGATACATACTGAAACGTACATTTCACTTCAATTTTGAATTTTTCATAGAGTATCGGTACGTATCGGTGAGTATCGTGTGTATCGGTGTGTATCGTATGATACGTATCGATACATAAGGGTTTTAAAATTTTCATGTATTGTATCGGTATGTATCGTGCCGATGCCTACCGATACGGATACATATTAACCGATACGGCACGATATGCACCGATACTTAAAACCATGTTGGGTGCCCAATTTTTTTTATGAGAAAAAAAGAGTTCATATTAGAGATAAAATATCCATGTTTTGGTTAGTACATATGAGGTAGGAGTGTGTGATTAAAGAACCATGCTAAATGTTTAACAAAAAGTACCATTTTGGTACTGGGCTTAAGCTTAAATTAAATAGAGTGGGGATCAATCTGTACATGCAAAAAATTGGGAAGCATGCTCAAAGGCCACGATGTGGCACTAGCATGTTCTCCTCTCATCACATAATTTGCCATTAATGAGATACATTTATCCTTTTCTCGAATATGCGGTTAGCGTTAGCCCAACCAAATGATTTAGTTTTTATTTTTTATCATAAATGGTTGGGCAAACTAGTATAGCATTGGTGGTGTTGGGGAGTGGGGGTATTCTATTTGGAAGGGTAGGGTGTGTGATGCCATGTCATAAAGAGATCAGTTTAGGGTTTTTGCACTATTCCAGAAACCCACATTCCTCAAGATGGTCATAAGGTTGAGTTTTTCATTTGGGAAGATAATCTTGCTCTTGAGGAGCCAAGTAAAATGACAGACAATAACAAAGTATTAGAAAAATTCTTCAGGTGACTAGCAAGGATAATGTTGGATTAAATAAGTACACAATAAGATGTTGAAAAGAAGGTGAAGAAAATGTTCGTAGCCCCAAACTGGATGCCTAGATTCTGTTGGCAAAGTCATAAGAGAGAAATGTATGCCAGGTTGATTCACAATGAGAGTGACAAAATCCACATGTGGGATCTAATGTCATCCATCTCTCCAGCAGATCTTCTGTAGAAATTCCTCTAAATACTAATCTCTAGAAAAACACTTAAAGTTTCAAGTGAAAGTTCAGTTTTCAAAAGAATCACCATAAAGAATGGCAAGAACACCTGAAAGAGTTTCCATTAGAGTTAGATAACAATCTGATCTTCAAGTAACTAGCTGCCGGTTTAACAATAATTGTTCCATCGTGAGATAGACGACAGCACCATGTATCATTATTTGAATGAATGAGAATATTTGAAATATCATTTACCAAAGATAGAGGGAGAAAGGAAACAAGCAAGCTACTGTTCCGGGTGTTTCCAATAAGAGCATCACTCTTCATCTCCATGGGATTAATAGGGTTGCAATTTTTCAAATTGGCCATTAAACAAGGTTTATTTGGAATCCATGGATCATGCCGGAAATATGTAGAAAGCGGCACCCCCATTCCCACAAATCCCCTTGGCCCCATCAAGCACCTAAACCCCTTTGGGCCACCATAGTGGTGGGTTCACCTTGACACCCAAAAATAATGTTTAGTGTTCGCAAATCTCTTATTATTAGTACGAACCATTGGATGGGGTAAAGAATTGTGTATCGTATATGGTCATACCCATCCAACGATTTAGTTCATAATCGTATAACAAGCACGACTGTGCACATAATCTTTTACCAAAAAAAAAAAAGAAAGAGGTAGAGTAGAAATGTAGCACAAACATTCAGCCATGGTTCAACTTCAACCCAAGCATGGCCTAAGATACAGGATCCAATGGGATCAGTTGATCTATTGGAGATCACATCTCACAAAAGATATGGTCTCAATGTCATATATTAAATAATAATAATAAAAAATTCTACCAAAAAAAAATCCCAGTGTAGTGCACTGCCAAATGGGATCCGCAAATATTACCAACAGGAATACACGTTTCACAAAAAAGTCAAAAGAGGAAGGTCATTTCCGTAATTCTGATTTTATTATTGGGGTAAATTCAGGAATCCAAACCTATGTACTACAATTTTATATATTTGGGCCCTTGCTATGTTTCAACCTCCTAGTCCCCACTCCCCACACGCTCTTCCCCACCTGTGCTCTCTGTCTCCAGTTCACTGCTAACTGACTTCTCCATCTCTCCTTCCATTTCGCCTATCTCGAAGTTCTCTTTTCTTTCTCTACTACTGCTGTGTTCTTCTTCCACTTCTGCTAATCCACAGTAGAATACATCAAAGCCTTTAACAGTGAAGGAGAAGACGTTGAGACTCGGATTCGTTTTTCTGGTTCTTCATGTTTTCTTCCCTTTTATTCTCTTCCATTTCTAATTCCTCCCAGGTAGAGGGACATCCGTGCTTTGAGATACCAGGCATTCCGCATCTGAGTTCATCAATTTCATGAGATTTGATTGAATTATAAGCGAGAACGGTTGAAATAATCTGTTGTTTAGGGTTTTATTGTTCCTATTCTGCTGGGATTGTGAACGGCATGAGGTTCAACGGAGAGATCTCTTCGTATCTAAATGAAGAGGAGATGGAAAATGAGATGAACTCACTGTCGTATTCGATTGGTCCTGGGTTTCCGCTTCCGCAGAAACTTGTGGTTGGATACGCTTTAACGTCTAAGAAGACTAAGAGCTTTTTGCAGCCCAAGCTTCAAGGATTAGCTAGGTAATAGATCAATCTAATCAATCACAACTAACCTTGGTGTTAGTTTACTTCATATCTCTCCTTTTCTCTCTCTGCCCTCCTCTGGTGCAGAGAACCATTTCACAAGATACATTTTCTGATACATCTTCATGGTGAAGTGATTGTCTGGAGGAAATTTTGAAAACCAACATTATTAGCTAACTTTTCTTCGAGAGATTGATTTTCTAGTTTTGTGGCTTGGATTTTAGTCTAATCTTTTTTTTTTTTTGTCAGATATTTACTGCAGCAGATTTTTTTGGGTTGCTTGTTTAAACCATTTTATAATTCTCATCCATGAAACCGGTGTTGTTGTCATGATCGTCGTATGGCCTGTACTCTCATCAGTTTCTAGTAGTCTGAAATGATTTTTCCCCTTCCAACAAAATGGTTTAGAAAGCCTATGCTCTTCCTACGAAAAGACTGCTTTGACAGTGTTTGAGTCTCACCTCTCACCCTGAGAAATTAGATCTTCTCTATCGAACCGATTATACTTCAGCAAATCCTTGTGTAGACGTTTTTTCAAGTTATTCTCCCAAGTATCATTCTCGGAGTTTGAAAATTGATGTCTTTATCAGTGTGCGATGGGAATATTCTGCAATTTATGTTCTCAAAGATTGGAACACAACAAGGAAAAAGGGGCCCGGGGAGGATGGGAGGGGGGAAGAAGTAGATTCAGCCCATACTCTTAGTATCTTTTCTAAAGAATATGCATATTCTTTTTTTTAAATCTTAATCCAATAGTCCTTGGTCTTCTCAGCTTTCTATCTCTGATGTCAATTAGTGACTGCGAAATATCAGCTCGAATATTGACTTTGGTAACCATCTAGTTTTGGGTCTTGTCTGGTGTATCATTATCCCGTGCATCACTAATGCAAGAAGTGCTCCCTGCCCCCTTCAAATGTAACTATTATGTTATATCTGTGTCTATTTCTAAGGAAGGATACACTTTTGCCCCATTTTAATGTTCTTCTTCTTCTTTTTTTTATTATTTTATTATTTTTTATTTTTTTATTTATTATAATGATTGCTTTCAGTCAGGAGGTTACGGGGTCTTGAAACCCTTGATGACTGGCCATTCGAACATTCTCGTGCAAATATTGATTTTTGTTTCCTCCTCTGATGAAGTTCTTATGTCTATATGTTTTTAATAGCATTATCCGCAATATGTGTTTTAGCATATGATTTACTATCCATATTTGCATATAGGTGTTGTTTACATATATCCATATCTAACGTATTCATATTTGTGGTTCTGTTTGGAGTCCTTGAAGATTGTCAGATGAACTTAATGAATTTTCTTGTTTATCTTCTGGTGTTTTTAGAATCTATCATTCTTCTTCTTTTTACATCCACAGCCTCTTTGTTGTCATTTCTTGTTCTGCTTTTTGGTGGTATGTCTAACAATAACTAATAAACGTAAATGTGCAGGAATAAGGGGATACTATTTGTTGCAATTGACCAAAGCAGATCACTTTCAGACCAAGGTCCTTTTGACATTGTTCTACATAAGGTTTGTGGAGATTTTGAAGTTCTTTTTTTTCCCTCATTTTCTGAAATCCATATTATGGTCTGGTCAGAGTCACTTTTGTTTTTTGCATTGATCTCTTTTTCTTGTTTTTGTGGATGTAACTGGCATTTCTTGAACCTGAAAATTATTCTTAGTTTAAAAGTCTCTTCTTTTATTTATCCTCTTGTGCTTTCTTTCTTTGAATAAATAATTTCTCTTTCAATTACTGGTTGTTTCCTGCATCTCCTTGGGAACAAAAGTTGAAACTTACTGATTATGGATCTTTTCTGTAGCTGACAAAGTCTGTATGCTTCTTCTTTTTTTCTTTTTCAGTTATCTGGAAAGGAGTGGTGCCAAATAATTGAGGTTTGTTTTTAAACTTCTGGGCTTTTTCTAAGTTTAAACCCCATGTTTTTTAATTTGTCGAGGCGATTGCTTTCAGAGCCATTGTCAACATGCTTGTTCTATACACTACTTTCATGGGATCCAATGATCAATAACAATGGCTGGTTGAATGACTAGATATATTAAGGCTTTAAACTTATTTATGCATAATTTGCAGAATATTTGTTCTTTTCTTTATCATGAATCATGATCATATAGTTGAGGTCAAACCCTCAAGAATTCCAGCTACTGCGGGTTTTTATTTATTTTTTTCTGAAAATTTTCTATATATTTCTTTAAACATTTTATATAACTTTATCAGGTGTTGCTAATCATTGTGGGAACAAATCTGTTGTCCTTAACTTCAGTTTGCTGAGTACCATCTTGTTCGCTTGGATCAGATGAATGTGGGACAAATTAGTAAATTCTGAATAAATCAAGTCTGATTTTGGGTTACATGCTTTTAGAGCAATTTGATCTCAACGATGTTCTTAAGTTTGATCATACCCAATGTTTCTGCCATGGATGTAGAGAAGGTATTATCATGTTTGCCAACGCACTGCCTCTTGCCTGGATTTACAGTTGACAACTATGTGAAATGGGACATAGAAGCCCCAAGTCTCCCAACATCCTTTTCAACCGAGTAGGAAAACAGAGTGCTTCATAAATTCATGTGACTAGTTTGTACTGGAGCACTGATATTCTCTTGCATGTCATACTTCATACTTCATTGAAAGGATTTCTTGAGATAACACTTTGGGAATAGTGTGGTTTCATCTTGATTTTTTACTTTTGAGTTTTGACAACACAAAACACTAACAACGAAAATCAAGTCATGTCCCCGATACTTGTGGAAATGTGATGCTAGATATTTGAGGTGCTGTTCTGCCCAAGATTTTATTTCCTGCTCAAGTTCTTTTAGTTTTCCTTTTTATTATTTAAATTTACGGTTTGTTTCTTGTATTGCCTTGCATGATACAAGGCCTATCAACATAAGATGACAAAGTTTGTGTGATATTTTACACTCCTCTTTGATATCTGATCTTGTTTCTTCTCCCTTCTCACATTGATTCTGTTTCTTAACGATTAGTTATCCTGCATGTTCATAATTTTCTGGCTTCCTGTCATCACATCTCATCTGATGTAATATTGTTTAGCTGAATCAGTCATGGTTATTTCTTTTGATTGGCATATATGAGTATTTTTTATTACTGGAAAATTTTCCATTTGGTGCTATGGTCGTTATTACTCACCCCTTGTGTTCTCTTGTGCAGGATTATAGCCTAACACATCCTGAAGTTACCGTCCTTGATCCTCCAGATGCCATACAACATGTACACAATCGCCAGTCCATGCTCCAGGATGTAGCTGATCTTAACCTCTCTGACTGCCATGGTAATTCTTAAACCATTTTCCTAAACAAAAAGATGTCTCGGGTGATGATCGTTTGCTAGTAGGTTATTAAGTGCAGTCCTAGAATTTTCATGCTTGTGTTAAAGGTTAAGGTTGTTAGGTTAAGTATCTGCGGAAAGAGATTTTCTCATGCTACATCTTACATACATTTAACAACGCTTACAAACCTTGAATTGATTATTGACTAATGTTGTAGGCACTGTTGATGTTCCAAGACAGTTGGTTATTAAAAAAGATCCATCATCCATCCCTGATGCAGTTTCTAAAGCTGGGTTGATGCTGCCTCTAGGTGAGTTTGGACTTTGTAGTTGCCCATCCCCAGCTTATTGTCTGTCATTGGCTTGTGGTTTAGAACTGGTTTAAAAATGTTATTTACCAGAAACCATTATCTTTAAAACATAAGTGGCATAATGAGGCCAAAAGAGGAAACTAATTAGCTGGTCAGTAGTCTCAAGCCAATACAGAATGGGTCTCAGACTGCTGGCATATGCTGGTTTTATCTTGATTTTATGTTACTCTTATGCAGTAACATTCTGGACTAGGCAGGATTACTTGGTTTATTTATTTATTTTGCTTTCCAGTAATTGTTCCTAATTGAGGACCTTTTGTGTGTACTTGATACCTATGTCAGTTGCTAAGCCACTTGTTGTTGATGGAAGTGCGAAGTCTCATGAACTCTCTCTTGCATATGATCAATTTTCCCTCTCAAAACTTGAACCTCCTCTTGTTCTACAGGAGTTTGTTAATCATGGTATGCATTTGCTACTAATCCAGTGATTCATCTCCTTCAGTGTACCATAACTTCTAGGTATACTCAGTAGATATTGTTTTATTTGTCTTGTTACAGGAGGTGTTCTCTTTAAGGTCTACATTGTAGGTGAAGCTATAAAAGTGGTCCGGCGTTTCTCTTTACCTGACATCAACAACTGTGAACTCTTAAACAATGCTGGTGTATTCCGTTTCCCTAGGGTTTCTTGTGCTGCTGCGTCCGCTGATGAGGCGGATCTTGATCCTGGGGTTGCTGGTGAGGCTACTGAGACTCTTTGTTTGAAGTTTATTTCTTATCACCCTAGGAAGTTTAGGTCACCGTTGGATGTGGTTTAGGTTTGGCAGGACAGAGCTAACCACAAAATTTCCAATTTCTTGGCTCTTCATGACCTTCCCTTACC
>NC_056558.1:11082420-11093896 GCF_013358625.1 Macadamia integrifolia | reverse complement strand
CCCCCCCCTCCTCCCACAACACACACCCAAAATTTCTTCTCCTTCCTGCAATGGTTTACTCAACTTGGCATTAGAGTAAAGAAAGGGTCTTGTGAAAGGCCTGGGTTGAGTCTCAGTACCAAAATTGGAAGTGAAAAATAAGAAGAGAAAGAAGCTCCAAAGGTCTTAATAGTTGGACCAGAGGACATTTTAACTAACGAAGAAAGATTATTTACTTTTATCACTATTCCTGCAGAGCTTCCCCCGCGACCTTTACTTGAGAGTCTTGCAAGAGAGCTCCGACGTCGGCTGGTAACATTTTTTTATTTTCAACATTGAACTAATATTCATAAGGCAATGGGTGATATGTAATTCTTGGTTCTCTTTTGTGTTTTCTACTTCCAGGGTCTCCGGCTGTTCAACATAGATATAATCCGAGAGCATGGCACCAAAGACCGTTTTTATGTTATCGACATAAACTACTTCCCTGGTAAGTGAAAATTGGTTCTTCTTTTATAGCCCACTAGTCATTGCATATTTTATGTATGTCTTGAGACTTGACCATGTGTAATCCATCCTTTGAGATTCCTGTGTCTATAGTTCATTTGACCGGTTTGGATTAGGTGATTCATTAATGTTTGCACAGATTATCATAATTGCCCTACAATTTAGTCTTTGACTGATCAAACCCTTAGATGCAAATATATTCCACCTTCCAAAAAGAATAAAGGAATGTTCGTTTTAGTTGCTGTCTAGGATATACTACTGTGTTTTTATAATATTCATCATTTTGTTGGTTCTCTCCCCCTCCCCCTCCCTTTTCTCTTATATATTCAATTGAAAGGAGCAAAAAAATGGATTTTGAATGTCTACATCTGCTCATTGCTCATTGGCATCTGAACTAACTCATTGCACCTTTTGCAGCCAACAAATATTTCTTCTTTGTACCAAAAAAAAAAATTCTTCTGCAATCTGTTTGGGATTCAAGGATTCCTAATTGCTACTTGAATATGATAGAACCATCCATGATAACTTTTCATGATTTAATTTTTTTACTAGGAGAATAGTGGGCCAAGGTTGCTTGTGAGTTCTAGTGGCTTGGTGTGAATCCAGTGCATAGCGAACTGGTTGCAGCCTCTGCTGGTAGAGCAGGCGTAATGTAGGACTAGATTGGACACCCAATTAGACTCAAAACTGCAGGAACTTTTAGACCAAAGAACAACCAAACCCAGGAGCAAACATATAGCAGAAAATCAAGCTTCAAAACAAACCAGAATTGACAATCGATCTCAATGAACAGTAACACAGAATCGAAATAAATCAGTAGTAGTCTTAGGACTAAACCAGGAGTATTAATAACAATGTAATACCTCCAATAGGTTCAGATCAACAGATGCTAACACTTCAGAAATTCACAGCAACACGGAACAGAAATCAGAACTCAAATCTGGACAGCAGGTTCTGAAATCTAGTAATCGATCCTAACGCTTCAGGAATTTCAACAGAGCAGTATTAAGGAACTAATAAGCACCCCTAATTAATGATTATAAGTCCCAGCCCATTGGAGAACAAAAGTAGCAATCAATCTTCAACACAGATTTAAAAAACAGAAATCAAATTTTGGACAGAGAACCTATCGGCCAGAATTATAAGAATTCAGAAAAGAGACCAGAAAATGGAATGTCGGAAAGCAGAACTTGCACCAACAGATAAAATATCCAGCAACAGAAATAAAGTATGGAATAAGGTATGATCAGAGTCAAAACATCACAGGAACAGATACACCAAATCAGAACTCGATTCTGGGGCAGCAGGTTCTGAGAACCGTCAATTGATCCTAACAACAGAATCTTCAACAGAAACAAATCTAAATACTGATTAGAAGGTCTAATCCATCGGGAAAATATCATAGTTGTCATGGTGTCGCCTAGGTGGTGATTTGGCGTCCTGGCTGAAAATGAAGTTCATGGCAGTGCTACGATTTACGTTACTCAAAATGGTGGTCGCCATTGGCTGATGGGCGTCGCTATGGCACCACCATGGATGCCAGGTACGCCTGATTCACTAGGTGGTCGATTTTTTATAAAATGCAGGGTGATTTTGACAGGGCTATGTTGATTTTTAATGATTTGATGTTGCTTAATTTTGGTTTTATATGTTATAGGGTATATATTGTAGGCTTGTATCATGCTAAATAACTTTAGAAAATAGGAGAAATAAAAAAATAGCATACTAAAAAACTTTAGAAAATATGGAAAATAAAAAATGACATATGGACGATTTGACCGCCATGGCAACGCCATAACGGGCGATTCATCGCCAAATCGATTAGCCACCCCTCCACCGCCTTGGATCGATTTGACGCCGTGACAACTATGGAAAATATAAGCAGCAATCAACAGTAACAGTTAACACAAATCAAACAACAATTTCTGTGTAGAAAACACTATCGACCAGCACTGAAGAAAACTCAGAAACAGACAAACCCATGGTCTGATCAAACTGGGATCGAGTTCCCTTCTGGTTCAGCCTAACATTCGATCAAAATCTCAGGACCATCGGATGGCCAAAACCTCCCAAACAGAATAGGCCGACAGTAGAGAAAAAACTGAGAAATCAACCCAGAAATTCTGCAGAATGATTAGAGCACTTGCCTGGCTGGCTGAAAGTGATTAGAACAATTAGAGAAAGAAGAGAACACTTGTAGTAGATCCTCCCGGGCTTCCCACCGCAAGGAGTCGAATGGATCAAACACCACTCCCTTCCACTGTAATCAAACACACAGCAGTCCCAATAGAGACATAGTAGCAAACTTCTTTTTTTCATTCATAAATCGTTGGGCTAAATGGGAGCCCTCTCCTTTATTTATAATAATGATGGGGTTACAAGAAAATAGAAACTAATTCTAGTTTCCAAAAACTGAAATAGGAAACTAAAGAAAATAGAAACTCTTCTAGTTACTAAAACTGGAAATAGAAACTAGTAATTACAATTACTGAAATTAGAAGCTAACTAAGTACTGAATTTGAAAACTAAATAATGTTGAAATTAAAAACTAAATAAACCCCATCAAGCCAACTTAAAAGGGAAACTAACTAGCAATCCCGTACACAATCTTAGAGCCCCTCTTTTGGACCCATAGAAGTGGTCCAATACAATCAAAACACTTGGGATCAAAGGCCCAACATGTATGGAACCCAACCCTAGGCTTATTCTTAATAAAACAAGCCTATTTTGGTGATTAATCTGCATCAAGGCGCCATGTTTGTGGTCTAGAGATCAACTCGTCACACGCATCCCCCCCTTTCCTATCATTACCCGTTCCCCTCTTGTATGCGAGTAAAGTCTCCTTGGATAGTTCTATAGGATGGAGAAAAAAAAAGGTAATTTACAGTGCCATCCTCCTAGAGAATGCCACTATTATAGAAACACCCCTTGTTTAATACCAAATTACATTCAGACCCCTTGTCGTCAGTCTCTGTTAAGTGATGCTATGAAATTACGTTTTAACCTTTCTGAGTAAAATACATATCTCTATCCCATTTTCATTAACCCAAAATTACTCCCCTCTTCCTCATTGTTGGTTAACCATTGATGCGGATCCGGGTTCCAATTGTCGGAATCGGATCGCTTATGGGCCCTCAATCAACAAATAATTTAATTTAAACAAACCAGTGGCAATAATGTAATTTAAGGCACAACTTAAAAACCCCCTTTTGAGTGAAATAGCTGAATGAGGACAGATCTGGAATTAATCCCAAAGAAAACTCAGTTCTAGAATTAATTTGGTGTTTCTAATAAAGAGTGGCATAATTGTAATTATAAGTCACCGAGCTAGTAAATGGCAAACAAGGAATTACATGTGATGAGGGAGGGGTATTCTGGAATTAGAAATAAAGATAGGGACTATAGAAGATAATGGAAGAAGAGAGGGGCAGTATTGGAAACAGCCAATTTAAAAGGGAAAAATCTCACTTTTTGAAGGTTGTCTTCAACCTTCAGCAACGTACAGAACCAGCGGACATTGGGACAACCTCAGATTGAGAGAGCTTCTCCAGTAGGCCTCAGTTTGGCCTGAAACTTCCAGCGAAGGGTCGCAGCATCGGGTCTTCCATAAATCCAGCACTAGAAAATCTCGATGGCCTAGATCTAATGTGTTTGAGTCTGCAACTGGATCTGACAATGGAAAAACTCAGATCTCGGTCTGGGTTTGATTTATCACCACAAAAACCAAGTTTTGGAAGGGCTTCTCTTGGGTTTGTGTCGCCTACTGGTAGGGAACTCTCTACCAAAGACTCAGCCCAAATAGCTTAAAGGAGAAAGAGATCGATCCTCTAAACTAGGGCTGCAACTGTCGTGCAGAACAGGGTAAGGAAAAAAACCAGAGAATAATAGAGAGGAAACAGGAGAAGGGAAAAATAAGATATTAACAGATTTCAGAGAGGGAGGAAGAGGGATCGGCAGTCATGGATTCAAACCCAAATTCTTCAACTTCATTCAATTATTCAAAAATCTAAAACTGAAATTTCTCCATCGATTACATGTCCAATATAAAGAAAAAATAATCAGAAAATTAATGGCAACTAACTTAAAATGGAAACTAACTAATTTCAAAGAAACATTTCTAAAACAAAAGAAAATCAAATCAAAAGATTTTTTTTTTCCTTTCTAAGTCCATCGTGCACTGCATCAACCATTCTCCCCTTGTCTCCTCTCCATATCTGCGAGTTCCTGCCGAGTACTGCTCCTTCCGTCGCCGACGATAACGGCTCCAGCTGAAATGGATAGGCTGGATTCTCGATAACAGTATCAGTCGAAACCGATACAGATCCACATACTGCTATATCCATGACCAGATCATCTATGACTTCTTCTAGCCCCAGAATTGATTCTTAAATTTCATAAATCCCACAATTGCACCGCAACAGTTCCAGAGTTGAACTAAAAACAAAATAAATTGCTTATTTTAGGCAAGAACCTGTAAGTAGCTCAAATAAGCAATGCCAAACACAGGAACAGTAAGATCATCACATGTCACTTTACTTAAATGTGACATTAGGTGTTCATAGATTCATGGAAAAGCTCAAGAAGGGAATGACAGAGCACATCAAAATCTATGAATGAGTGGATATTTCTTCAGGCCTTTCCCCATTGATGAAGTGACCCACTCCTTCCATCACAACCAAATCCAGCAGAAATGGCACATCTCTCTTAAAGCCACCATCATGTATGTATTTCTTGGCACCTGGGGTATTGTATGTCAAATCCAGGTCACTTACCATAAACTTGACAGGCACTTTTACTTGTACACCAGTCCATGGTGCCATTAGCTCCCAGTTTCTGCAGTACAGAGGCCAAAGAAACAAATAAATACTACCCAAGTGGACAGAGTAGCCACTAAAAACTGATTCTCCACCGAGGATTTCAGCGAATTTAGGGTCTCGGTCATAATCCTTCTCTTCTTCTCTCCTGAAATTATTCTGAGAAGACGCCTCTCCATAATTTTCATCTTCGTCTTCGTCCTCGTCATCTTCTTCAAATTCTTTCTGCAATTTTTGGCGTTCATTACTTCATCCACTTTGATTGCTTCTGGCAACTAGGGCCGAGGTTTCAGGTCGCCATCGACTACATGAACTTGGAAGAGTAATAAAAGGTAGATGACGAGCTGAAGCAGGGAAACTAGTTCCGCCTGAGGAGTCACTGCTCGTTAGTTTCAGCTTCGGTGGCTGAAGTGGTGAGGTAAGCATCTTCACTCTTCAAGTTAGGGTTTAGTCTATTTGGGGTGTACGACTAATTGAGGGTAATAACGGTACTTCAGCATTTTTTTAAGGGTGAAATGGTATTTAGAAAAAAAGAAGCTGCTGATGTCAGCATTTGAGGTATATTCTGTAACAGAGACTGACGGAAGGGGGTCTGAACATAATTTGGAATTAAACAGGGGGTGTTTCTATAATAGTGGCATTCTCTAGGGGGTGGCATTGTAAATTACCCAAAAAAAAATGTCCCAATGGCTTGGTAGCCTCCACTGACATGATAGCTGAGGCTGTAAACCCAAAATGGATGCTCAATATCATACTATTATATGTATGTTCTCTCTGAATGACATTCCTCCCTCTCTGGCAACTTCATCACCATAGTCAGCTGCCCTATGGTGGCAGGAGCCCCTATTTCAAACATTTTATATTTAAGTAGTTAAGAGGACATTGAGGAAAATTCAGGATGCTATTATTTGTGTGGTGGTGGCAGATCCGTTGCTGTAGCTTGCATCTATATATATACACACTCGCCTGCACATGATTGTGTGTAATTGTGTTCCTCAATCTTTCTCCCTAGCATGTGCTGAGAAGATTTTGAAACCTATTGCAGGATATGGGAAAATGCCAGAATATGAGCAGATATTTACAGACTTCTTCCTGAGCTTGGCGCAGGGCAAGTACAAGAAACGTACTGTGAATTGTTGAAGGCATGCATTGGAGACATGTTACAAGATGTTATATATGATGTTTGAATATGTGTATTCACGAAAATATATGTATTTTTTTCTCATATCCTTCAGTTTGATGTACGGCACATCCTGTATGATCTGTGTGCTAGCAGCTGGGTGGTTTCCACAAGGAAAAGTAGAAGGTATCCCACCCTCTCAATTTGTGTAATTGCTTAACTGGAATGATGACAATGCGCTCTCCAAAAGCCTCTGTCATCATGTACATAGGAAGTTCTTTCAATTAACATGGAATTCTCTTTGATTGCTCAAACTTGTGGCCCAATCTCTGTGTGTGTGGGTCTTGCAGCCCCGGTCAATCAGAAACTGGATGTGGTACTGTGTGCTCTCTTGGACAAACAACAACAACAGTCAAAACTTTATTCCAATTGGGGTTCGGCTATATGAAGGTTCGAAGCAAGGACAAATGTAAGGATCTATGCAAAAAGATTGATTGGTTATGGCCATCATATGAAATTGTCAGTCATGCCTCTGGTCAAATTTCATATGGAATGGCCTTTGCTTTGCTGTGTTTTATTAGATTTACATAATTCAATCACAATGTCTCGAAGTTTTGGTAATGGCTTTTACGCGGTGTTTACTAATCACAAATGCTAATCTTGTAAACACCACAAATGCCAATCTTGACTCTTGCAGAGGGTTTGTGACACGTAGGACTGAGCAAGGTTTCAGAACTCAGTATTGAGAATGAGATATCCAATATTGATCTGGATCAGCCTGGGTTGGATAGAAATACTTGTTTTACATTTCATCCATGCCGGTCCACCGATATGTGATAGGTCAAAGTCCATATTGATCCGATTGTCCCAAACCATGGGACTGAATGCGTGTACATGGTTAGGACAGGTTGAATCTTCCATTTTATACCATTCTTAACTTTCTTGTTCCCGGTTCGTTTTCTCATAGGGTTCATGGATATGTTTTACGTTGTGAGAAGTGTCCGCTGATGGGAAATTTTAATGCTAATACCAAATGTTTCACAGTATCTCAATTTTTTTTATTAAAACTAACAATAGACATTTGTAGATGCTTAAATCTATACCCAAAGAGGCTATGATAAAAATAAAAAAATAATCCGATATGATGTATATGCTACAGAACAATAGTTAATTTATCCTTCTCTTGTTAGAATTAGAAAAAAAAAAAGTCATAATTTTTTACTCCTCCAAAGGATCCTCTAAGGATGTCAACCAATTGGGCCGGTTTGGGTCTGGCATAATTGGTCTTCCCCACTTTGGGACTTTGCATCGTGATCAGTTTATTTAAGTAATCGTTTTAAATATACGCCAGGTATGGTCCCATTTAGGTTCAAGTATTGGTCTTTAACGGGCTACAAATAATTGGACTAAATGGATATTAGAAGGTCTTAAACAGCTTAATGAAACATCTCTCTAAACATGTGTTGACATATGAGTGTTTAGAATTACAAGAATGTAACTTCGTTAGAATGGAATATAATGAGAGTTCAGTAATTTACCACCAATATGAGTGAGATGAAGTGAATGTTGACAAGGGGGTTGGTTCCCTTGATCCTGATCATTTTCTTCTTAATCATGTAATTCTTGTGCAATTCTCTGTGCACGTGACACCTATACATTTTCAAAATCCAACCGTTATAGTAATTTTTTGGAATTCAAATATACACAAAGAGAATTGCACAAGAATTGCACAATCAAGAATCCTTGTTCCCCTCCTTGGGGTGGCAGGTGGCTGAGGTTTCCTTTGTCCTTGCACCTTTTCCTTTTTAACCTCTGAAGAAAGATTTTAAAAATCAAAATCAAATCGCGTAGATTGTTCTAATCGACTCAGAACCAATGGAGGTTGAGCCATTATCTCCTTCATTTGGCCACCAAATACCTAGAAATTCAAGGAAATTGCATGTGCATGGAGAAGTGAGTCCACGATTAAAGGTTAGGGCAGGGGTTAGTACACAAAAGGGAAGTGGGTTGCTGTGTGCCGGTAGGTAGTAGGAAAAAAACAGTGTATTGAGTGCACGAGACTCCTTCCACTATAATGTTTGGGAAAGGTCATAATGTATGTAACCTTATCTCAATTCAAACCCGCAACCACTAAGGCATCGTTTGATAATGTTTCTGTGTTTAGAAATAGCAGAAACAGTTTTTCACGTTTTTGTTTTCGAAAACGAAATTTTTGGTGTTTGATAAACCTATTTCTTGAAACGTTTTTTGTAGACATAATACCACTAAAAACCCCAATAGTATTATCGGATGCTCAAAAGAGAGAGAGGGTTCGGTTGCCTCTTTTTATGTTTAAATAGTTTAGAGATTTATAGGACACAACCTTCTTTTTTTCCTCTCAAATTCGTTTCTAGAAATGACGAAATAAGTCGGATTTGTTTCGTCAAAGTCATTTCTAGAATTGTAAATATGCATAAATTTTGATTTATATTTCTATAAACAAGTGAAAAGGAACAACTTTATCAAATGCTTTTTAGGCTGTTTTTCGTTTTTGAGAACAAGAAAACGCAGAAAAAACATAAATAAAACGTTATCAAACAGTGCCTAAGTCACAATGAAGTGACCTTACTGTTGCACCGAGGTCCACCGTCTATATTACAGCATATGTACAAAAAATACAGCTTCATCAATCTCTCGTAAATGACAAGAAGTAAGCATCAGTTGCAGTCTTGCAGATGATCTTTTAGTATACGGATGAGATTTCAGTCTATTAACAAGATTACACGCATTCAATTGCACAGGTACAGAAGAAATACCCACCTCAAGATCAGATTCTTTTCAAGACTGCTCGATAAATATCTGCAACCATCAGATTCAGCATGTAAAAAAGACCCTCTTCAATAACTCAAATAGAGGAGTTCTTTGGTGCAGCTCATCCCAAAAAGGGTATGTGAGCATGGTTAGGTTCCTTCCACGGTAAGGAACCCTAACTAGTTGTTGAGAAACTCTATGATAATTAATTAAGAAGGAAATAAGAGAATAGATAACCCTTAATAGTAGGGTAGGTCCATATTAGGGAAAGAATCACTAAGGGCCCGTTTGGTATCATTTTTGTTTCAGAAACGTCGTTTCGTGTCAAAAACGAAAATTTCAGTTTTTATGTCAAAACGCAGTTTTTTAGACGAAAAAATGGTGTTTCAAAATTTCAGATTTTTATCGGGATTTTTTTTTTTTTTGTAAAATGGAACAAAACTGGGAAGAAGCAACTCCATTTTGGAGTTCCGTCCAATCTCGTTTTTTCAGTTTTTTTTTTCACTTTTTGTTCTAAAAAAACAGAAACGGACCATAAGTGCACCAAACGGAAGATTCTGTTTTTTCGTTCCAATAGAATGAAAAAACTCCAGAAACGTTTTTTTAGAACGATACCAAACGGAGCCTAACTAGTCCTGAAAGCAACTTAAATGGGAAAAAATTAGAAAAATAAAATACAAAAAAAAAAATTCAAGATTATGCTTGGATTTTTGATAGATTTCATATGAGCTACCATTCACATTTCCTTTATTATATAGGCATATAAAGGTGGGACTTATTCAAGGATTCCATACACATTGATCACTTGTGCAGGCTTGCAAAGGGTTGGAGGCTGGTTGATGCAGATTAATTATCAAAATAGGCTTGTTTTATTAGGAATAAGCCTAGGGTTGGATTCCATACATGTTAGGCCGTTGATCCCAATGTGTTTTGAGTGTAATAGACCACTTTTATGGGTCTAAAAGGGGACTCTAAGATTGAGTACGGGATTACTAGTTAGTTTCCATTTTCATTAGTTTCCTTTTTAGTTAGGCTTGATTTGAGTTATATTTGTTAATTTAGAAGTCAAGTTATTAATTGAGTCAAGTCATTAGTAGTTAGTTTCCTTTTTCAACTAGTTTCTAATTTCAGTTTTTTGTAACTATCGTATTAGGAGAATATTTGGTTTCCTTTTTGAGGAACCTTCTATTTTGTAATTCCCTCCCCCATTAACATTATAAATAAAGAAGAGGAGGCTCCTAAAAGCCTATAATGATTTTGATAAAAAAAAATAATGGTTGTTGCTATTGTTTTCTTCATGAAGAGTTGTCTTGTGTTTGATCAAGGCTGAAGGAATTGGTGTTTGATCCAATTGACTTTTTGCGGCGTGAAGTCCAAGAGGTCTCTTCAAATGTTCTTTTTCTTCTTCAAGTTTTCTTCTGCTTATTCTCAAGTTTTATTATTTTTCTCAACAATTTCAAGTGTTCTTCTCAGAGATCTACTGCTGTTACAATCAGGTATTTATTGTTTAAAGTTTTCTGCCCAGAATTCTCTGCAGAAGTACCATCGGCCCTGTCTACTGTAGCTGCTAGAAGTGTCTGTTAAGGCTGAAATTCTAATCGATTGTTCTCCTATTCCCCACTAAGGATCGATCCATATCTGGGCTGATTCTGTGCAGCCATTAAAGAGATTCAAAATCTCTCATATTTTGTCCTGTAGTGATTTTTTTTTCAGAACAGAACCAGAATCGACTGCTTCGATTTGTCCTATTCTGTTTCTGTGGCTCCTGCTGTTGATTTGGGACTGTTACCTCATTTTATTGCTGCTGGTTTTATTTATTTGATCAACTAATATCTGACCTAAGTGGTATTGAGTACTGAGATCGATTGATCTATTGAGTACTGAGATCGATTGGTCTGGGTTGTTTGTCACTGCTGTTTTATGATATCAGTCATTGAATACAAGTTGCTTGCACTTATTTGTACTGATTTCAGCCCCTGGTTTATCCTACCTGACTACTACTGGTCTGACTTCCTTGCTACTGGTTTTATGAGATCGTTATATATTGTTACTTCTATTTTCTGTTGGTCTGATTATAGTGGTTTGTGGGGTGTAATCTGGTTGTTCTCTAGTTTAAAAGTTCCTGTAATTTTGGGACTGGTTTGGCTGTCAAATCCATCCCTACATTACTGGTACAACCCAACTGTATAAATGTTATTTCCTTTAAGCAATAGTATAGAACATGCATTACAGCAATCATTTCTCCGGTATGTCTTTTTTTTTTTTT
>NC_056558.1:11056590-11082400 GCF_013358625.1 Macadamia integrifolia | reverse complement strand
ACTTCTGCAATCTATTTGGGATTCAAGGATTCCTAATTGCTACTTGAATATGATAGAACCATCCATGATAACTTTTCATGATTTAATTTTTTTACTAGGAGAATAGTGGGCCAAGGTTGCTTGTGAGTCCTAGTGGCTTGGTGTGAATCCAGTGCATAGCGCACTGGTTGCAGCCTCTGCTGGTAGAGCAGGCGTAATGAAGGACACCCAATTAGACCCAAAACTGCAGGAACTTTTAGACCAAAGAACAACCAAAGCCAGGAGCAAACATATAGCAGAAAATCAAGCTTCAACAACAAACCAGAATTGACAATCGATCTCAATGAACAGTAACACAGAATCGAAATAAATCAGCAGCAGTCTTAGGACTAAACCATGAATATTAATAACAATGTAATACCTCCAATAGGTTCAGATCAACAGATGCTAACAGTCCAGAAATTCACAGCGACACGGAACAGAAATCAGAACTCAAATCTGGACAGCAGGTTCTGAAATCTAGTAATCGATCCTAACACTTCAGGAATTTCAACAGAGCAGTATTAAGGAACTAATAAGCACCCCTAATTAATGATTATAAGTCCCAGCCCATTGGAGAACAAAAGTAGCAGTCAATCTTCAACACAGATTTAAAAAACAAATCAAATTCTGGACAGAGAACCTATCGGCTAGAATTATAAGAACCCAGAAAACAGACCAGAAAATGGAATGTCGGAAAGCAGAACTTGCACCAGCAAATAGAATATCCAGCAACAGAAATAAAGTATGGAATAAGGTATGATCAGAGTCAAAACATCACAGGAACAGATACACCAAATCAGAACTCGATTCTGGGGGCATCAGGTTCTGAGAACCGGCAATTGATCCTAACAACATAATCTTCAATAGATAAACAAATCTAAATACTGATTAGAAGGTCTAATCCATCGAGAAAATATCATAGTTGTCATGGTGTCGCCAAGGTGGCGATTTGGCGTCCTGGCTGAAAATGAAGTTCATGGTAGTGCTACGATTTACGTAACTCAAAATGGCGGTCGCCATTGGCTGATAGGCGTCGCTATGGCACCACTATGGACGCTAGGTACGCCTGATTCGCTAGGCGGTCGATTTTTTATAAAATGCAGGGTGATTTTGACAGGGCTATGTTGATTTTTGATGATTTGATGTTGCTTAATTTTGGTTTTATATGTTATAGGGTATATATTGTAGGCTTGTAGTATGCTAAATAACTTTAGAAAATAGGAGAAATAAAAAAATAGTATACTAAACTTTAGAAAATACGGAAAATAAAAAATGACATATGGGCGATTTGACTGCCATGGCAACGCCATAACGGGCGATTTATCGCCAAATCGATTAGCCACCCCTGCTCCGCCTTGGATGGATTTGACACCGTGGCAACTATGGAAAATATAAGCAGCAATCAACAGTAACAGTTAACACAAATCGGACAACAATTTCTGGGTAGAAAACACCATCGACTAGCACTGAAGAAAACTCAGAAACAGACAAACCCATGGTTTGATCAAACTGGGATCGAGTTCCCTTCTGGTTCAGCCTAACATTCGATCAAAATCTCAGGACCATCGGATGGCCAAAACCTCCCAAACAGAATAGGCCGACAGTAGAGAAAAAACAGAGAAATTAATCCAGAAATTCTGCAGAATGATTAGAGCACTTACCTAACTGGCTGAAAGAGATTAGAACAATCAGAGAAAGAAGAGAACACTTGTAGTAGATCCTCCCGGGTTTCCCATCGTAAGGAGTTGAATGGATCAAACACCACTCCCGTCCACTATAATCAAACACAACAGTTCCAGCAGAGACATAGTAGTAAGCTTCTTTTTTTCATTCATAAATCGTTGGGCTTAATGGGAGCCCTCTCCTTTATTTATAATAATGATGGGGTAACAAGAAAATAGAAACTAACTCTTGTTTCCAAAAACTGAAATAGGAAACTAAAGAAAATAGAAACTCTTCTAGTTACTAAAACTGGTAATAGAAACTAGGAATTACAAGTACTGAAATTAGAAGCTTACTAAGTACTGAATTTGGAAACTAAATAATGTTGAAATTAAAAACTATATAAACCCCATCAAGCCAACTTAAAAGGGAAACTAACTAGCAATCCCGTACTCAATCTTAGAGCCCCTCTTTTGGACCTATAGAAGTGGCCCAATACGATCAAAACACTTGGGATCAAAGGTCCAACATGTATGGAACCCAACCCTAGGCTTATTCCTAATAAAACAAGCCTATTTTGGTGATTAATCTGCATCAAGGCGCCAGGTTTGTGGTCTAGAGATCAACTCTTGTCACACGCATCCCCCCCTTTCCTATCATTACCCGGTCCCCTCTTGTATGTGAGTAAAGTCTCCTTGGATAGTTCTATAGGATGGGAAAAAAAAAGGTAATTTACAGTGCCATCCTCCTAGAGAATGCCACTATTATAGAAACACCCCTTGTTTAATACCAAATTACATTCAGACCCCTTGTCGTCAGTCTCTGTTAAGTGATGCTATGAAATTACGTTTTAACCTTTCTGAGTAAAATACATATCTCTATCCCATTTTCATTAACCCAAAATTACTCCCCTCTTCCTCATTGTTGGTTAACCATTGATGCGGATCCGGGTTCCAATTGTCGGAATCGGATCGCTTATGGGCCCTCAATCAACAAATAATTTAATTTAAACAAACCAGTGGCAATAATGTAATTTAAGGCACAACTTAAAAACCCCCTTTTGAGTGAAATAGCTGAATGAGGACAGATCTGGAATTAATCCCAAAGAAAACTCAGTTCTAGAATTAATTTGGTGTTTCTAATAAAGAGTGGCATAATTGTAATTATAAGTCACCGAGCTAGTAAATGGCAAACAAGGAATTACATGTGATGAGGGAGGGGTATTCTGGAATTAGAAATAAAGATAGGGACTATAGAAGATAATGGAAGAAGAGAGGGGCAGTATTGGAAACAGCCAATTTAAAAGGGAAAAATCTCACTTTTTGAAGGTTGTCTTCAACCTTCAGCAACGTACAGAACCAGCGGACATTGGGACAACCTCAGATTGAGAGAGCTTCTCCAGTAGGCCTCAGTTTGGCCTGAAACTTCCAGCGAAGGGTCGCAGCATCGGGTCTTCCATAAATCCAGCACTAGAAAATCTCGATGGCCTAGATCTAATGTGTTTGAGTCTGCAACTGGATCTGACAATGGAAAAACTCAGATCTCGGTCTGGGTTTGATTTATCACCACAAAAACCAAGTTTTGGAAGGGCTTCTCTTGGGTTTGTGTCGCCTACTGGTAGGGAACTCTCTACCAAAGACTCAGCCCAAATAGCTTAAAGGAGAAAGAGATCGATCCTCTAAACTAGGGCTGCAACTGTCGTGCAGAACAGGGTAAGGAAAAAAACCAGAGAATAATAGAGAGGAAACAGGAGAAGGGAAAAATAAGATATTAACAGATTTCAGAGAGGGAGGAAGAGGGATCGGCAGTCATGGATTCAAACCCAAATTCTTCAACTTCATTCAATTATTCAAAAATCTAAAACTGAAATTTCTCCATCGATTACATGTCCAATATAAAGAAAAAATAATCAGAAAATTAATGGCAACTAACTTAAAATGGAAACTAACTAATTTCAAAGAAACATTTCTAAAACAAAAGAAAATCAAATCAAAAGATTTTTTTTTTCCTTTCTAAGTCCATCGTGCACTGCATCAACCATTCTCCCCTTGTCTCCTCTCCATATCTGCGAGTTCCTGCCGAGTACTGCTCCTTCCGTCGCCGACGATAACGGCTCCAGCTGAAATGGATAGGCTGGATTCTCGATAACAGTATCAGTCGAAACCGATACAGATCCACATACTGCTATATCCATGACCAGATCATCTATGACTTCTTCTAGCCCCAGAATTGATTCTTAAATTTCATAAATCCCACAATTGCACCGCAACAGTTCCAGAGTTGAACTAAAAACAAAATAAATTGCTCATCTTAGGCAAGAACCTGTGAGTAGCTCAAATAAGCAATGCCAAACACAGGAACAGTAAGATCATCACATGTCACTTTACTTAAATGTGACATTAGGTGTTCATAGATTCATGGAAAAGCTCAAGAAGGGAATGACAGAGCACATCAAAATCTATGAATGAGTGGATATTTCTTCAGGCCTTTCCCCATTGATGAAGTGACCCACTCCTTCCATCACAACCAAATCCAGCAGAAATGGCACATCTCTCTTAAAGCCACCATCATGTATGTATTTCTTGGCACCTGGGGTATTGTATGTCAAATCCAGGTCACTTACCATAAACTTGACAGGCACTTTTACTTGTACACCAGTCCATGGTGCCATTAGCTCCCAGTTTCTGCAGTACAGAGGCCAAAGAAACAAATAAATACTACCCAAGTGGACAGAGTAGCCACTAAAAACTGATTCTCCACCGAGGATTTCAGCGAATTTAGGGTCTCGGTCATAATCCTTCTCTTCTTCTCTCCTGAAATTATTCTGAGAAGACGCCTCTCCATAATTTTCATCTTCGTCTTCGTCCTCGTCATCTTCTTCAAATTCTTTCTGCAATTTTTGGCGTTCATTACTTCATCCACTTTGATTGCTTCTGGCAACTAGGGCCGAGGTTTCAGGTCGCCATCGACTACATGAACTTGGAAGAGTAATAAAAGGTAGATGACGAGCTGAAGCAGGGAAACTAGTTCCGCCTGAGGAGTCACTGCTCGTTAGTTTCAGCTTCGGTGGCTGAAGTGGTGAGGTAAGCATCTTCACTCTTCAAGTTAGGGTTTAGTCTATTTGAGGTGTACGACTAATTGAGGGTAATAACGGTACTTCAGCATTTTTTTAAGGGTGAAATGGTATTTAGAAAAAAAGAAGCTGCTGATGTCAGCATTTGAGGTATATTCTGTAACAGAGACTGACGGAAGGGGGTCTGAACATAATTTGGAATTAAACAGGGGGTGTTTCTATAATAGTGGCATTCTCTAGGGGGTGGCATTGTAAATTACCCAAAAAAAAATGTCCCAATGGCTTGGTAGCCTCCACTGACATGATAGCTGAGGCTGTAAACCCAAAATGGATGCTCAATATCATACTATTATATGTATGTTCTCTCTGAATGACATTCCTCCCTCTCTGGCAACTTCATCACCATAGTCAGCTGCCCTATGGTGGCAGAAGCCCCTATTTCAAACATTTTATATTTAAGTAGTTAAAAGGACATTGAGGAATATTCAGGATGCTGTAGCTTGCATGTATATATGTACACACTCGCCTGCACATGATTGTGTGTAATTGTGTTCCTCAATCTTTCTCCCTAGCATGTGCTGAGAAGATTTTGAAACCTATTGCAGGATATGGGAAAATGCCAGAATATGAGCAGATATTTACAGACTTCTTCCTGAGCTTGGCGCAGGGCAAGTACAAGAAACGTACTGTGAATTGTTGAAGGCATGCATTGGAAAAAGAAAGGGGACATGTTACAAGATGTTATATATGATGTTTGAATATGTGTATTCACGAAAATATATGTATTTTTTTCTCCTATCCTTCAGTTTGATGTACGGCACATCCTGTATGATCTGTGCGCCAGCAGCTGGGTGGTTTCCACAAGGAAAAGTAGAAGGTATCCCACCCTCTCAATTTGTGTAATTACTTAACTGGAATGATGACAATGCGCTCTCCAAAAGCCTCTGTCATCATGTACATAGGAAGTTCTTTCAATTAACATGGAATTCTCTTTGATTGCTCAAACTTGTGGCCCAATCTCTGTTTTTGCTATCTCTGTGCGTGTGGGTCTTGCAGCCCCGGTCAATCAGAAACTGGATGTGGTACTGTGTGCTCTCTTGGACAAACAACAACAACCAAAGGTTTATTCCAATTGGGGTTCGGTTGTATGAAGGTTCGAAGCAAGGACAAATGTAAGGATCTATGCAAAAAGATTGATTGGTTATGACCATCATATGAAAGTGCCAGTCATGCCTCTGGTCAAATTTCATATGGAATGGCCTTTGCTTTGCTGTGTTTTATTAGAGTTACATAATTCAATCACAATGTCTCCAAGTTTTGGTAATGGCTTTTACGTGGTGTTTACTAATCACAAATGCTAATCTTGTAAACACCACAAATGCCAATCTTGACTCTTGCAGAGGGTTTGTGACACGTAGGACTGAGCAAGGTTTCAGAACTCAGTATTGAGAATGAGATATCCAATATTGTTCTGGATCAGCCTGGGTTGGATAGAAATACTTGTTTTACATTTCATCCATGCCGGTCCACCGATAAGTGATAGGTCAAAGTCCATATTGATCCGATTGTCCCAAACCATGGGACTGAATGCGTGTACATGGTTAGGACAGGTTGAATCTTCCATTTTATACCATTCTCAACTTTGTTGTTCCCGGTTCGTTTTCTCATAGGGTTTATGGATATGTTTTACGTTGTGAGAAGTGTCCGCTGATGGGAAATTTTAATGCTAATACCGAATGTTTCACAGTACCTCAAATTTTGTATTAAAACTAACAATAGGCATTTGTAGATGCTTAAATCTATACCCAAAGAGGCTATGATAAAAATAAAAAAATAATCCGATATGATATATATGCTACAGAACAATAGTCAATTTATCCTTCTCTTATTAGAATTAGAAAAAAAAAAAAGTCATAATTTTTTACCCCTCCCAAGGATCCTCTAAGGATGTCAACCAATTGGGCCGGTTTGGGTCTGGCATAATTGGTCTTCCCCACTTTGGGACTTTGCATCGTGACCAGTTTATTTAAGTAATCGTTTTAAATATACGCCAGGTATGGTCCCATTTAGGTTCAAGTATTGGACTTTAACGGGCTACAAATAATTGGACTAAATGGATAGTAGACGGTCTTAAACAGCTTAATGAAACATCTCTCTAAACATGTGTTGACAAATGAGTGTTTAGAATTACAAGAACGTAACTTCGTTAGAATGGAATATAATGAGAGTTCAGTAATTTACCACCAATATGAGTGAGATGAAGTGAATGTTGACAAGGGCGTTGGTTCCTGGATCAGAAAAAAATCGTCTGCAATTCCGATCTCGTGCAATTCCGTGAAATACCACCTTCAGGGGGTGACACATGTTAGATACCAATGCAATGGTCCAGATCTGATTTAAATGCCTCTTCACTGATTTAATGTTTTATTAGTTGTACCAGATCTGGACCATTGAATTGGTATCAATACACGTGTCACCACCCGAAGGTGGTATTGCACGGAATTATATGAGATCGGAATTACAGACGATTTCAACCCTCCTGGATCCTAATCATTTTCTTCTTAATTATGTAATTCTTGTGCAATTCTCTGTGCACGTGACACCTGTACATTTTCAAAATCCAACAGTTATAGTAGTTTTTTGGAATTCAAATATACACAAAGAGAATTGTACAAGAATTGCACAATCAAGAATCCTTGTTCCCCTCCTTGGGGTGGCAGGTGGCTGAGGTTTCCTTTGTCCTTGCACCTTTTCCTTTTTAACCTCTGAAGAAAGATTTTAAAAATCAAAATCAAATCGTGTGGATTGTTCTAATCGACTCAGAACCAATGGAGGTTGAGTCATTATCTCCTTCATTTGGCCACCAAATATCTAGAAATTCAAGGAAATTGCATGTGCATGGAGAGGAGAGTCCACGATTAAAGGTTAGGGCTGGGGTTAGTACACAAAAGGGAAGTGGGTTGCTGTGTGCCGATAGGTAGTAGGAAAAAAACAGCGTATTGAGTGCACGAGACTCCTTCCACTACAGTGTTTGGGAAAGGTCATAATGCATGCAGCCTCATCTCAATTCAAACCCGCGACCACTAAGGCACCGTTTGATAATGTTTCTATTATTTCTGTGTTTAGAAATAGCAGAAACAGTTTTTCACGTTTTTGGATTTGGTGTTTGATAAACCTATTTCTTGAAACTTTTTTTTGTAAACATAATACCACTAAAAACCCCAATAGTATTATCGGATGCCCAAAAGAGAGAGAGGGTTCGGTTGCCTCTTTTTAGGTTTAAATAGTTTAGAGATTTATCGGGCATAACAACCTTCTTTTTTTCTTCCCAAATTCGTTTCTAGAAATGACGAAACAAGTCCGACTTGTTTCGTCAAAGTCGTTTCTAGAATTGTAAATAGGCATAAATTTTGATTTATATTTCTATAAACAAGTGAAACGGAGCAACTTTATCAAACGCTTTTTAGACTGTTTTTCCGTTTTTGGGAACAAGAAAACACAGAAAAGGCAGAAACAAAACATTGTCAAACGGTGCCTAAGTCACAATGAAGTGACCTTACTGTTGCACCGAGGTCCGTCGTCTATATTACAGCATATGTACAAAAAATACAGCTTATCAATCTCTTGTAAATGACAAGAAGTAAGCATCAGTTGCAGTCTTGCAGATGATCTTTTAGTATACAGATGAGATTTCAGTATATTAACAAGATTACACGCATTCAAGGTACAGAAGAAATACCCACTTCAAGACCAGATTCTTTTCAAGACTGCTCGATAAATATCTGCAACCATCAGAATCAGCATGTAAAAAAGACCCTCTTCAATAACTCAAATAGATGAGTTCTTTGGTGCAGCTCATCCCAAAAAGGGTATGTGAGCATGGTTAGGTTCCTTCCACTGTAAGGAACCCTAACTAGTTGTTGAGAAACTCTATGATAATTAATTAAGGAAATAAGAGAATAGATAACCCTTAATAGTAGGGTAGGTCCATATTAGGGAAAGAATCACTATCTAGTCCTGAAAGCAACTTAAATAGGAAAAAATTAGAAAAATAAAATACAAAAAAAAAAATTCAGGGTTATGCTTGGATTTTTGATAGATTTCATATGAGCTACCATTCACATTTCCTTTATTATATAGGCATAAAAAGGTGGGACTTATTCAAGGATTCTATACACATTGATCACTTGTGCAGGCTTGCAAAGGGTTGGAGGCTGGTACAACCCAACTGTATAAATGCTATTTCCTTTAAGCAATAGTATAGAACATGCATTACAGCAATCATTTCTCCAGTATGTCTTTTTTTTTTTTTCTTGTAGTGACGGGGGGGGGGGTTGTTTCTGGTGGGGGTAGAGTTTCTCACTTGAGGGAATAGTTAATTATTTGGGTCCAATAGTCAGCAGCTGCAATAAAATGCTCACAAAATCTACAGTCCTAGATATATCCCCCAGTTCCACCATAAAGTATCATCAGTGAAAGTCCCCTCAAACTTTTTGGAACTCAGAGTAACTGACATTTCAGGTAATACTTACAATTCCTTCTCAGTCATTATGACCTTAAAATGCTGTTCGACATCTGAAGCATTAGGGGAATGAAATCCACTGAAAAGAAAACAGGAGATGTCTTGTTTGAAAATTGGGAGGGCCTAATGCCTCTTGGTTGATCTAGACTTCGTATCCGTGTGCTTGGTAGAGAGACAAAGGAGCACAAAGTGAGAATTTCCAAAGGTGATGCAAAGAATTCTAAAACAAAAGAACAGGATATAGAATTTTGTGGTGACTTAGTAATTTGCCTTCCAGTGGTGGAATTTAGGCTATATCAAAGTCCATTATTTAGGTTGAGGATGATGATTAGGACAGACCACTGTAATGCTAACAATAGGAGGGTTGAGGTCCTTGATGACATTGAGGAGCTGTGCTTCTTTCATTTACTACATACGGTAATGCTGGGGGGGTTGATAACAACAGAGAACAGAATGTACTACAAGCTCAAAAGCATATTCATCAATAGTATGAAGTGTTTTGAGTTAACCCGTCGCTGGCAACTTTTGCCTTCTTCAGGAATTTCGGACCATACATTCATGTTGGTAGTCGCAGACAAATCTAAAGTTAGAGATCCCAAACCCTTCAGTTTCTTCAGTCATTAGACATTTCAATAGGGGTTCATGGAGTAGGTCAACTAAGCATGGGTTTTCACGTGCTGGATTCCCTGTGTACCAACCCTTGGTGGCTGGAGAATGAAGGTAATGTGAACTTGGGTTCCTTCTTCAGGGAGTTCGTTGTTATCAGTGTAAACAGTATTATCTTTGTACAGAGCCAGAATGGGGTATATGAGATAAGAGGGACAGTACATATAGCTCTACATGTTGCATACAACCTTCGATTAATTCTTACCCCAAAAAATTTGATTATTTATTAGACGAATCAGAGAGTAATAGCTTCTGTCAATGTTACATTGGACATTTCAAGGACTTGACTACACATGACTTGAAACTTCCAACACACCCATTTCAAAGCTTAAAAGGAACTGCCTCCTGGAGATAACATCAAACAGTTGGTAGGCATATGCGTGTGTGAGAAATGTGTAGATGCACTAAGAACTGCGATTAAGTAAAGCAAGCAAAATTTAACACAGGACGGAAGAAGAATCCATACAGTTAAATAGAAGCATCCCACAGTAGAAGCAACTAATTCTCATCCATTAATGTAACGAAGACAACTACTGAGAAAGACCATATGAAGAGGGAAAGAAAATAACTGACAAGAAGATGTTCGGTCCTTCTTCAGGGATTCTCGATTGATTGTGGAGTGGGAGAAGTGGGTAAAGTGGCGGCAGATTCATCAGCAGTGAGGAGAGTCCATTCGGAAGGAAGAGGAGGAAGAGGTGGGTAGACGGTGGGGCGACGCTTGATGTCCCAAGGTTGAGTTTTCTTGGGCCTCGTCTTCCTGTGGTGCGCCGTCCCCTTTTTCTGTGGCCGAGAGGAACACTCTATCATCAAATCCCTTCTTCCTCCTACGCTGGTTGGAGCTGCCTTCATTACAAGGCTCGTGGAAGTGTTGGGTATAACGATTCTCGATCCGAACACCGACGAAATCGACATCTTCCGCTTCTTCTATACTTCTTCACTGTCCCTCTGCAATTTGTTCCTCGCTACGCTCAATTCCTCATTATCCACTGTAAAAGATGATAAATGGGTGTTTCTGGTCCTTCCATTTCAATCCGACTACGTGTACACATCCTTGGATAAGGCCATCAGTGATGAGGTCATGAGGGTCTACGGAATTTTGGCAGAATTTACTGGGCAAAAGTTTTGTGCACGGCCGTGCATGGTGTACGATCATGTACACAACACTTGAATAAGAGATGAGAGTCTACAGTGCACACTTTTCATTCTCATCTAATGGTTTTGTGCATATCATGCATTATGCATGACCGTGCATAAAATCTCTCCCCAATTTAAAATTTGGGAAATGATATTCTATTTAGGAGAGCGGCCTAGACCAGCGTTTTTTATGTCCTATCTCTTTTCTCAAATCCTCTCCAAAACAAGGGTTAGAGATGTCTTTTCACATGGGGAGGGGAGAGAGAGAGATAAACATGTGGGTTGTATGAGCCTCACATTCATTTTATATTGGCAGGTACATGCCAATGTATGGGCCAATGAGAGGATGAGTTGGGGTAGTATAGTCTTTCAAAAACATGTTGTGTGTAGGTTGATATCATGGTTTGAGAACTCGGTATTGAGAACAAGATCGGTCAAGGTCAATACCGATCTGGATCACCCTAGATCGGATAAAAATACACCTAATTTTACGTTTAAAGCCATTTTTTTTTTTTTTACTTTAACCCTTTGCTTCATAAAACATTCAACGGAGAAAAATGATGTTTAATTTTGTGTTAGCATATTCAATAATTCACTTTGGGTGGGAAAAAAAAAGTTTTCACTTTTAGAGTTCCATGTTTTGGTTCAAGGCTTAAGAATGTTCAACATTGATAATAAAAGAAGGATGCAAAGTGCTTCCTGGAACATTGGTTCACTAACTAACAAGAGTTTGGAATCAATAGATGTCATGAGGATGAAAAGAAGGATTAACATTGTATGTATTCAAGAGACAAGATGGAAAGTGATGAAAGCTAAGATGTTGGCCGACTTTAAACTTTGGTATTTGGGAGACCAAAGTGGAAGAGGTGGAATTGACATAGTGGTGGATAAAAGACTTGAAGAACGATGTGGTTGATGTTAAAAGAGTTGGGGACAAGGTCATATCCTTAAAATTGGTGTTAGATAAAGAAGTGATCAACATTATTAGCGTTTATACTTCGCAAGTAGGATTGGATGAGAGTTGGAAGCTATAATTTTGGGAACACATGGATGAATTGATGCATAGTTTTAAACAGGATGAAAAAATTATTATGGGAGGCAGTCTGAACGGACACATTGGGAAGGATAGGAGAGGTTATGTAGAGGTGCATGGAAGTTTTGGAGTTGGGGAGAGAAATTAGAAGGGAACCTCAGTTTTGGACTTCGCAACTACCTATGATCTATCCATCGCTAACACTCTTTTTGCTAAAAGGGAAGAAGACTTAATTACTTACAAAAGTGGACAGCATTCCAGTCAAATAGACTTTTTCCTCACTAGAAGGCATGACAAATGGATGTGTAAGGAATGTAAGGTCATACCTAGGGAAAGTTTAACCTCTCAACATAGACTGTTGATCTTGGACATGTGCTTCTATTTACCGAAGAAGAAAACGATGAACCAAGTGTGTCCTAAGGTTAGGAGGTGGAGATTGAAAAGAGAGTCAGTAAGGTTCTTTATAGACAAGTTGGTGAAGCATGGAAAGTGGGATTGTAAATGGGACACCAACACAATGTGGAATGAAATGATAGATTGCATTAAAAAAGTTGCTAAGGAGGTTCTAGGGGTGGCTAGGGGTACTAAGTTGGCCCCTAGAGAGACTTGGTGGTGGGATTCTGAGGTTCAGGCTGCCATCAAAACTAAGAAAGATAATTTTAAAATTTGGCAAATAACTAGGGAAGTTGAAGACAACAAGAGATATATGGCCACCAGGAACGAGGCAAGAAAGATTGTGGGGATAGCAAGGGCTAGAAAATACGATGATTTCTACAACAATTTAAATACCAAGGAAGTGGAAATGGCTATCTATAAGATAGCTAAAATTTGAGAAAGGAAGCGCAGGGATCTCGCCCAGGTTCGAAGTATTAAAAGTGAGGATGGTAGAGTACTTGTGAATGATGAAGACATAAAGAGGAGATGGGATGAGTATTTTTGTATCCTGCTTAATGGAGACAACCCTAACAGGAGTGGTTCAAGTAGCCTACCCCAAAACATGAATCATAGGTATGTATGTAAGATAGGAGTGATCAAGGTTAAAGAAGCCTTAAGGAAGATGAAAGTAGGCAAGACACCAGGTCCGGATGAGGTCCCAATTGAAGTGTTGAAGAGTTTGGGACCACATGGAGTTGTTTGGTTAACCAAGTTGTTTAACAAGATTATGAACACAAAAAAGATGCCTAATGAATGGAAGAGAAACATTATAGTTCCAATTTACAAAAATAAAGGCGATATCTAAAACTGCAACAACTATAGAGGCATAAAACTTATGAGTCATACTATGAAACTATGGGAGAAGGTAATAGAAGTTTGCTTAAGAAGATAAACGAATATCTCAGGCAACCAATTCGGTTTCATGCTTGGGAGATCCACTACATAAGCGAATCTACCTACTTAGAAGGATTATGGAAAAAGTCATAACCTACAAGAGGGATCTTCATATGGTCTTCATTGACCTGGAAAAGGCCTACGACAGGATTACCAGAAATTTAATCTGGCAGGTTTTAGAGAATAAATAAGTGTCAAGTAAATAAGTGGATATTATTAAAGACATGTATGGAGATGTGGTGACTTGTGTGAGATCTGTGGGAGGCCAAGGTGTTGAGTTCCCAATTAATGTCAGGTTACATCAAGGATCCGCATTGAGCCCCTACCTATTTACACTTGTCATGGATGATTTAACCAAGAATATTCAAGGAGAGGTCCTGTGATGTATGCTTTTTACAGATAATATTGTTCTGGTCGATGAAATAGTGACAGAGATTAATGATAAGTTGGAACTATGGAGATATACTTTGGAATCGAGAGGTCTCAAGATAAACAAAACGAAGATAGAATATATGAGGTGTAACTTTAGTCGATCGAGGATTGATAGTGAGGAAGTGAAAATTGAGGGGAGAGAGATCTTACAAAGTGATTGTTTCAGATATTTGAGCTCTACGTTAAACAAAGAAGGTGAGATTGATGATGATGTTTCCCACATAATTAAAGTAGGATGGGTGAAATGGACAGCCATAAGACCAGCTATGATGTATGGTGCAGAATGTTGGCAATTAATAAGCATAACATAGATAAGTTGAGTGTGGGATGAGGATGTTGAGATGGATGTGCGGCAAAACCCTGAGAGATAGAATAAGAAATGACCAAGTTAGATCGGATTTAGGAGTTGACCCAATTCAAGATAAGCCAAGTGAATGTCGGTTATAATGGTTTGGGCATGTCTAAAGGAGACCCTTGGATGCCCCAGTATGGAGGAGTGATCAGATACGGATGAATGGAGCTAAAAGGGCTAGGGGCAGGCCAAAATTGACCATGATGAGTTAATTAGTAGAGACATGCAAAAGTTAAGTCTTCACCCAAGTATGACATCTAACAGAGCTGCCTGGAGGGCTAGGATTCGAGTTGCAGACGGTACGTGAGTGGGATGTCCCATAGTTTTTTTTTTTCAAATACTTGCGGATCCATGTAGCCGACCCCATTTAGTTGGGATAAGGCTAAGCTTTGTTGTTGTTGTTGCTTAAGAATGTTCAGCAGGAAAACTCACCTTGCTAGTATGCACTGTGGCTGAAATCTACAAGTGTAGACAATTTTTTTTTGGTAGCAGTTGTCAAATTCACATATCAGTCCAAATGAGAAGTTTCACATGTTTAGAAATGTCTGATCCTAAGATGATCAAAATTATGCATTTAGATTTCCTGATTTGGATTTGGGGGTGGATTCTAGATCTATGGATTTGAGTAGAACATATGATATCAAATCCCAAGATCTTCAAATTCATTGTTTGTTTGCATTATGAAATCTTATAAATCTGACAGACATGAATTTTTTAGAAAATTATCATATTAACAATTTCTCCATCCAATAATGAGTGACATGGTATGCTCAGCCTCAAGGTCTTCAACAGATGAGGCCAAAATCAGAACTCAACAACCGACTTCTTAATGCAACAACCATGAACAAACATTACTGAACATGAAGACTTGAAGTCCACCCCACACTCTAAAGAACTCAAGTAGGTTGGGGTGTTTCTTCACAACTTTTTAGTAATCCCTTTCAATTGGTCCCCTGTGATTAATGAAACCAGAAACTACTCACCTAACTGTCAACAACTGCAGAACCAGGTTCCAACAAGATTTAAATTGGATGTAAACTGTTTTTGAATGAAGAAATTCTGAAGCCATTCAATGCTCTGGACTTGTGAGTTGTGACTCTTCCTTCATCTGGTCCACTAGCACTGAATATAAATCATTAACTAAAACAAACATCTGTTATTCTGTTCCTGTCACTAGTCAAGTTTATTTGCGGTCACCAAACATGAACTGTTGAACTAACCCATGAAAAGTAGCTAAAATCCCAAATCTCTCAAGAAGAAAAAGCATAGTTTTAGGTAAACATTCTATTTGTCTAGGCCTTGAAACTAAAATTCTATTAGTCTTATAGAGAAAGGGAAAGCTCTAATTTTTCCAACTAGTCTGATGCTTAAGCAAGAAGATGATCTATGAAGATGAAAATGGCATCACAAAAGAATGAGAGAATGAATGGAAACAATGAAAAACAGCAGAATGCTGTTCTCATATATTTTCTTAATAAATTGTTTCACATTACATCCGAATTCACCAAAATAAAACAAATCACACCTCCTAGGACAGAGAAACCTCAAACTAGACAAGGATAAATGCACAAATAGTTTTCATGGGGAAGTGATCTGATTCCTGATCCTGCTTGAACGCCTGACTGGTGTCACTGCTCCTTCATCTCCAGATACCTGCAATGCACAAAACACTAACAGAATTAGACATTAACCATTACATGTTTTCTTGCAAGGAAATGATTTTGAACTTGTCTTGGTTTCCATTATAATAGGAAGTAATTAAATAAGAAGAAAGTGTAGTGTGCCTGGCAAAGGATGAAATGCAATTACATGTTTGCTCTGGAATTTCTCATATGTAGTAAAGCTTCCATATGAAGGAGACTCAGCAGAGAACTCTGATGAAGAGGCCAAGGACTCCCTTTTGGCGCTCCTTCTAGGTTTTCTTTCATGGCTCTGGACTTCATTAGCTCTATCTGAAGCCTTCTTCTTGCCACAGTTTAAGCTCACCTGTAAGGAGCTGCTCATCTCCGACGGACACGACTCTCCCACTTTCTCAACCTCTGCTGGCCACAACGGTAAGGGCGTCATCTCCTGATTTAAATGGCCACTGCTAGCTGATACTGAGCACAAACTGGACTTCTTCTTCGCCACCAGCTGCTCTACTGGCACAGCAACCTTGGGAGCAGAAGCCTTGTTTTGTTTGAGAAAGAGAAGAGGTGCTACCAACAGTGCCAGAAGAACCGAAGAAATTCCCAGCACATTTTGTACTGGGAACCTGTAAGTTGATCCTTGAAGTGAAGATTCTGGTGGTTCTAGACCATGAGAACTTCCGTGCAAAAAATCTGAATCCGTGCTTTTTGTCATGGCTTCTGCATTAGTTGGTTCAATGTTAGTAAATAAATCAGTATCATTTTCACCCAGAGAATCCGCTTCTGAAATGTCAGATTCCACATCAAAAACCTGTGGAAGTAGAGGTTGTACTTCAATCTCTATGTTGCTGCATTTCTCTGCAACCTCAGCGCTTGTTGGCTCATTGTTGGTATAAGAAACAAAATCACCTTTGTCCAGAAATTCCACCTGTGGTTGTTCTTCAAACTCCACATTAGTTTGTATCTCTGCAATCTCTTCTTCCACACTCTTCATTGTTTTATCAACTTGCCATTTTTCTGTGTGATTGTCACCATCATCTACTGTTCGGCTTTGATCGGCCAAATATTCTCCATCCAGGGAAGTGGAGTTAACGAATTCCAGAGGAACAATTTGTTCCAGTCTGTTGGAAGTGGAAATCAGCTTGGATAGATATGATACAGAGTTGACTGACCAAAGCATTACATCATGGGATAACCCATCAAACTTTGTTTTTGCAAGTTCAGTGATTTTTGCAGGGGAATCAAATCTAAAGGTCTGACTTTTAAACAGGGAGGGGTAGTTCATGGGAGTATCAGTTACTGGAAAGCATAAGCATACAACCACAAGAATCAAAAGAAGAGGGATGGATTTGGATCTCCCAAAGTGTAACTTTCGAGACTCATTAATCAAGAGCTCCTCGTTTCGATTTTGGCTAGTGTCTAGTTCATGCTCAAAAAAATGGTTCTCATTCTCTTCTTCAGAAGCCATCTCAGAGGAACCAACATCCTCATATTCGTTTTTAGGGTTATGAGATTGGGATTCTTCAGTAATTTCAGTTTCTGAACTACTCTCAGAGGAGAAGAGTTCTAAAAGTTGCTTTCCCTCTCCTGTATCAAACCCTTGCTCTTTGTTGAGGTAATCGTCAATTCGTGGATTGGGTTTGTAACGAAGAAACTGAGGCCGTGGGGAGAGGTAGTTTGTTTTTGGGTCATATGGAGGAAGAGAAGGATCCACTTCCAGAGGAGCTAAAACAGGGGACGGTGAAAGAGAAGGTTTAACCTCTCTATTCTCTGGTGAAATTAATAAGAGGTCAGGGGTTTCTGTGGTTACCTCAGAATTGAAAATTTCTGATTTACGGTTGGCATCGTTCTTCAAAACGACAGGAGCAGGAGACACCAAAGTCGCATCTGATTTTTTGGGGGTTTCTGGGTGAACCTTAGAATTGAAAATCGTTTCTAACTTTGAACTGACCTCTTCGGCTATGGCATCGTTCTTCAAAACGACAGGAGCAGGAGACACCAAAGTCGCATCTGATTTTTTGGGGCTTTCTGGGTGAACCTTAGAATTGAAAATCGTTTCTAACTTCGAACTGACCTCTTCGGCTGTCTCAGAAGGATTAGTAGCCGTGAAGGGAGATTTTCCAGCAGAAAATGAAGTTCTGACAGCTTCATTCCTCTCTGTTAACACTTTCCTTCTGGGTGCTGGATTGATTTTTGAAGCAGCAGAAATCGTAGGAGCCATGAAACTCTTCGTTCCTGTGGAAACGACTGGTGATCTTACTCTCGCTGGCTTCAAATTCTGGTCTTTTTCATCTTCCTTTTGCTTGTCTGGAATTCGCAGAGATGCTGACCCTTCCCTGTGGCCTGAGTTCCTTTGCGAGAAATCTGTATTCCATGGACCAATTGACTGTTAAGAAACAAATCCAAACACATAAAAAAAGATTACATAGAGATTAAAAAAGTTTGAAGTTCTTGAACCTGCAGGGCTGTTGGCAGGGGTGACTGGATTGAAACTTCTAGGATATGCTACTATGGAAGGTCTGGTGAAAGGATCGCCACTGAAACTCTTTCTGATGCAAGTACTTTCTTGGGTTCTTGAATTAGGGTTCGTTCTGCTTGAATTAGGAGACGGAGATCTGTTTGAATTTGAGGAGATCGCCATGATAGTTTCGAGAATCACTCAGCAACGAGGAAGAGGGGGAAAAGAAGGAAATTTTACTTGCTTCTTGCTCTGAAGATTGAAAAGATTGAAACCGCTGTGCGGAAGAAGTAAAGAAGGGATGAGGATATCTAGGGGTAGATACGAGGTATCAGATTGTTTCTTCCTCTTATGAGCGCGCTACTGTTTTTGAAGGCAAATGACCGTTGTACAAATAAGAATTTAAAACTAAATTTCGACCGTTGGAGCATCCTTTTCCTGTTCTCCTTTCCTCAATTCTTTTCGGCCCCGTTTCCTTCGAGGGATTTTGGTGGGGTGGGAGTTAATAAGGGTGGGATACTTTCTCACCCCATGAAATATCAGGACGCTTGTTTGTGTGATTGGGATTTTGGAGTTTAAATTATTTGCAATGACTGGTAAGGTGTAGTGAGCATTCAATGATTTTATCAAAAAAAAAAAAAAGAGCATCCAATGATTGGGTGGATCAGTCATGCACTTCATCCATTGGATGTTCATTAAACTTCATCGTCTCACCATAGGCAATTTAACACGGAATTTTGAGTAGGCAAAATAAAAATTTGTGCTTTTCCTATAGGTCGACGTGGACCACAATTTTCACCCTAAAACCCTCACAAAGTCCTTTTGATTTAGTGGGACTTTGTTGAAAGTTTGAGCGAAAAACCATTGGAGTGGTGCACTCTCTCTGCAACCGCCGACCCCCAATCACATGGAACCATAGTGTCAGCAACCCTACAACCTCTTCCCTTGCTGTAATGGCAGATCAACATCCACTGCATATTCCCCTTTTTGGCCTCTGTCTCACTTGTTGAGAAAAAAAAAGATGGTTGGAGATTGTGCGAGAACACTACCATCTCCCCGCCTTGCTCATAACTTTGATTAAAAAAGAAATAAGCTTTGATTTTACATCATCTAATGAAGAGACCGGAAACACGCCATGAGAAAATTGAATTTCAAAAATAAACATCTAACCTCGAAGCCCACCTCCATAAAAAACCCTTTTCAATTCCCACATGTAGTATCAAAAACACAAAATTTTAGTCCCGCATCTTCTAGTTTTTGGACTTTCCCTAGAAGGGAGGTTTTTTTTTTTCTTCTTTTTTATGAATATTCTTTATTATTATTATTATTATTATTATTATTATTATTATTATTATTATTATTATTATTATTATTATTATTATTATTATTATTTTCGTCAGAATTCGGTGTGGTGGATCGAAAAAATAAATTCTCTTTCTCAAAAGTGAATAGAGAGGCTCTAGAGGGATTCCAACCGACATCAATGATTCTGACAATAAATCAAAAAATGCAACTTATGAGTTGAGGAGATACCCCTGACCCATCCAGGAGTCCAAAATAAGTATACTTCTCTCCTTTCGTTTCCTTTAATTATAATAATTAATGTAAATTAGAATAAAGTTGTTAAAATTGCATATTAGTTTAAATTAGTGTAAATTAGTTAGACTAATTGTAGAATGGCTGTTAGTATAAAGTAATGTAATTAGAGATAAATGCTAGTTTAAGCATATTAGATTAAAATAGCTATAAATAGTTTAAAGCATCTAGTAAATAAAAAGATCTCTTATAAAAATAAAGTAAATAAAAAGATCATTGTAAAAAATATTCATTTCTATGCATATCACATGAGCAGATGACCACCGAATTTTACTAAGTGGACTGAGTGCTTAACACTTTTCCATGTTTAAAACCTAAGACTCATCTTTATCACCATACTCACCCTCCTCAAAACTTGGTCAGGATAAGTCATGTACTAGTTGAATTGTGTGTGTGTGTTTTATATGACTCAATAAACATAGAGTTGCTTGGGACTCCACAAGTGATATGGCTCAGTAATAATACAGCATTACTTATGACTTGCATAAACTGAGATTGGGTCTGATCATTTTTATAGGACAATTGGACAAACATACATGACTTTTAATTAAGTTTTACAATTTTTATTGAACTAAAATGAATAACCGAAATCAAAAACCTTTTAATTTTCAACTATCGTTTCTACCATAGTTAAGTCTAGATTCTTTACCGACATGGGGTCCTCCTCAAATGGATAGTTACCACCTCATGTGGGTAGAGAATCTAGCTTTCTGGTTACTTGGACTCTCAAACACGAGTTTCATAACAATACTAAAGTCATATCTTATGATCCAACCAGATAAATCAAATTAGGTTCATGTACAAGATTGTTCTCATATGCCCTTGATCATGGCACTTAGAATCCACTTAATCTAAGGTCCAATATTAATGGATTTCAAATGCCATGACCAGGAGCGTACCCTCCCGGATCACCAAACCCTTCATGTAGGCTTCTCATGTGTTCATTTTCTTCCATAATTACCCTTGTATGTACTCTTAATGACAATAAATAGAACACATGTCCTCACCTAAATGCATTTGAAGAGTACACGTACAGCTAGTGATGAGACTCGGCCTCGCGTTAACTATCCTTGAACAAATAACAACAAATAATTAAGGTTCTCGAGGAAGTACAATACATAGTTCTTTTCCTCTTCGGTCCTTCAATCCGTGCAAGGAAATTTCGTTGAATTCCACGCAACGACTACTTCGGATCTAAGGAAACGCTTAAACAGTAATCAGTTTGCTTGCGAAGACTACTCAGTACTCACACGAACTCTTTTCCTTCAACCACGCGTTTTTTTCGTAACAGAAGTCGTTACACATACATCTCTCTCTCTCTCTCTCTCTCTCTCTAAAGCCTCTTCCATTTCGCTCTCCTCGAAGTTCACACTCCATTAATGGCTGCAGCGACCACCATTACCACCACGACTGATAAGCCTGCTCCATCCACGCCCAGAAGAGTTTGTTTCTCCTTCGCAGCGTACGCCAAGAACGTAATCGACCACCTCAAGAAATGCAAGATTCCTATCTCCGATGGTCTCAGCGAAGAAGAATTCTCATCGATCGAGTCTTCCTTCCGCTTCACTTTCCCTCCAGATCTCCGTTCTATCCTTCGAGAAGGACTTCCAGTGGGTCCCGGCTTCCCCAACTGGAGATCATCCTCGCCTCAGCAACTGGAGATTCTCATGAAACTCCCGATCATGGGAATCGACAAAGAGATAACCAGAAACAACTTCTGGTGTCCTTTTTGGGGCGATGAGCCTCTTAACCCTAAGGAAGCCTTAACTATGGCCAAGCGTTTCATGAAGAAAGCTCCTCTTCTCGTTCCTATTTACAGGCAATATTACATACCTTCACTTCCGAATCTTGCCGGGAATCCTGTCTTCTTTGTCCAAGGTGTAAACTTCCATTACTCTGGCTGCGACGTAGCCGGATTCTTCCAAAACGTTGAATTCCGTCGGAAAAGCAACATTCCGAGACCATCTGATTTGTCCGAATCGTCGACCATGGAGGCTCCGGCATGGGCCGCGAAAGCCGCGAGGAGAATCGAATTCTGGTCTGACTTGGTGGAGAGTGGGGGCGGCGGCGGTGGGGGCGGTGGGAGTAGGAGGAAGAGGGAGGCGTCGAAATTGAATCATTTTCTAGAAGAAATGAGCCGGACACTGATGAGAGGAGGATGGCGTGAGGAAGAGGTGAAGGAGATGATGATGACGACGAATAATTCAATGGACGGTCAGGATGATGAGGAGAAGCATAGATTGGTGTTGACGGATACAGGGAGTCTGGCAAAGCACTTGCGGTTAATGTCGTTGACGTTGCTTCGAGCCGGATGGACCATCGATGACGTGGCCTATTCTCTTGGCGTCCATCCTCATCAACATGAAGCCCTGGACGACTAGTCATCCTCTTCTCCCTCCTCTTCTAATGAATAGGATCTACGTGGGTCCCACACGGACATATTGTCCACGTATAGATGAAGAAAATTAGAACCGACCCAAATACGACATTGATCGAAAGTTGGTTTGGTTTGATAATTTTTGGGCCCACTTTGAATTCTTGTGTTTTTGGGCCCACTTTGAATTCAATGTAGTGTAAATTGGATGGGTAAGTGATTGATAAACTTGTATGTAACAAACTCATTTTAAATTCAATTTATAGCCACAAATAAAGACCGAAAGCGTTTTTAAGAGCCATCAAGAATTCAAGAATTCAAGAATCCAAGAATTCAAGATGTTTGACATAGACATGTTGAGAGGGTTGTTTGTAAAAAGAGATTTTGTCTTCATTGAGAAATTCATTTCTCAAGTTCTTAATTCTTAATTGTAACGCCGCGAAAGAGACAGGTGTTGTTCTTAAATAACACCACCTGTCACCAAGAGAGACCCAATCTAATAAAAGACTTCCAACGTCTACTAAGGCCATCTTTGATATTATTATTTGTTTTTTCATAAAAATGGTTTTAATTGTATTTGATATCATTTATGGAGCTTGTTTTTATTTAAAACAAAATTAGTAAAACATAAAAAGCAAAAAGAGATCCAGAGTCATTTATGTGTTTTGACAAAAAATGATCTTTAGTTATTTTTATGATTTTAATGAGCATATGTTTAAAGGCTCAATATGAAAGGGTAAAATGGTCATTTTATTTGTAATTGGAAATTCAAGCTCCTTTCCCCCTCTTCTTCTGTCCAAAGTGAAGAAAGAGAGTTATAAGAAAGATGGGTGAAGGGATTCCCTTCACCCATTTTTTTTTTTAAATTATTTTACACATAGAGATACCAAACTATTTCTCACAAAAAATTATTTTTATCAAATAGTTACCAAACCATTTTTATGTTTTGATAAAAAATGGTTTTCATTAATGATTTTTTGTTAAATATATTTAAAAAAAATATGATACCAAAGATGGCCAAAAACCTGGCCAGCACGACCAACTCAAAGACTTGATTGTCAAGGCCTCCACCTTAATATATGCCATTTTTTTTGGGTTGGCCTGGGCTGCATTTTGGTTTGGGCTTCTTGCCCTGCTGGAGCTGAACAACTCTATTAATTATCATATGGGAGCTTAATTAGTTGGTGCTCAGAATTTATAAACATTATATTACAATCTATGTCACCATTTATTCATCTAGAAAAGATATATGCAATTGAATAAAAAATAATGATTAACTTTTAGATTAAAATTTAAAGCATTACCGAGTTAAGCAATATCATAAGGGGAAAATAGTGCTCTATAGTTGCACGGTCCTTGTGCCAAAAGGGGTCAATGATGAGATACACATGGACATCAAGAGGGGGAGATGAGAGCATCATTTCACGGCCTTTTGTGTATAAATACAAAGGTCGCATGACTAGAAAGTGTTTATTTTTCTATAACTTAAATTTATCAAAACGTTCTTCCATGTGGCAAAATCGACACATAGTTAAAAATCTAATTGTATATCATAGTATGCTATCATATTACTATTATTATAATAGTTTGTAGCAATTTTTTTACTCATAAGAAAAACCTTTCCGCTTATTATATAAAACACATGACAAGGGAACGCAATAAACGTGTGAAAAGTTAAATAGGTTTGTCATCGAGAATCCAAAAAAAAAAAATCATCTATTATGCTTAAAATGGACAAACAATTTATATAATAAAAAATCTCAAACATGACTATCTTTGTTGGACGAAGTGAGATATGTATATATATATATATATATATATATTTTTTTTAAGCATGCCACGTATATCATATGAACTGGTCAATGTAGTTTTACATTCATACATTAATTATTATTTGATTCCTAGGTTTGGTATTTCATGAGGGAACATTTAGTACTAAGAAAACCACATCATATCTCACTTCAACGTGAATAATAATTGCGCAGTTGGTGAGTTATGGTGTACAAAAAACACATGCTCACTAGGAGGTCTTGAGTTTGAGTTTCCTAGCTATTACCTACTTCTCTCCCTATCTATCAAACAAAAAAAAAAAATGGCAAGCTTGATAAAATTTTGAGATGCTCCGAGCGAAGAATTGTGTGTTTGTTGTCTAATAGGTGAGTTCATGGGGACTTGACATTTAGACAAGGGCCGTGTATTTAGGCCCGCTCAATGATTTGTTGTTGCCACGCAGCGGACCTACACGTGATGTTCTCTCTACTCTGGTATTGGCCCAGTTATTCGGTTGTTGAAGTCCCTTTAGCGATCTTGGTCAGTTTGCGTTTGTCCCAGGTTGGGTATATCATGAACCACCCCATTGGGCCTAAGCTGTTCGGCCGGCCCTATATACTCAGGTAGCTTGACCCATTTGTCATGTTTTTCCCGATCGCATACTTTTACCATAACATTACCTTAGCATCCTTTCTTATTTTTGAGGTCAAACCATTGTTAGCAAAAAGGGGAACAACAAAGAAAGGGAAACGGACGGTACAAGTTTTAAACAATAAAATTTTTCGAATGATACGGTCAAATAAACAGTAAAAATCGAAAAACGGACAGTACGAGTTTTAAACCTATAGATTTCAAACAAATGGAACTAAAAAAAATATAGTATATTCATATAAATTAAGGAATTATTATATGAATATCTCTATCTAGTGTTCAAAACAATTACAATATCTAACATTAATGTCTTTACATCTCATATCTCATTATAAATTTTAAGACATATCATTGAATATCATCCAACGTCAATTCTAAATTCATACACTACACATGCCTAAAGTCTTATTGAGCAATGTGACTAGGTTATGGTGTCGTTCATTGTTGTCAACATAGTCAACACACTCTCGAAGTGATATATGTTCAATTAGAGTTAGGAGTCATTGTTTTATAAATATTTTTCAGTAAATACTTTAGTTTATAGCTCAATTTCGGGGTCCATGAATTGAATTTGAGTTGAAAGTAATATCATGAGAAATATAGTCCATTGGGAAAAAGATATATGATCAATTAAGTAGACATTACCTTCAAAAATCAAGTCTTAAAAAAAGCCATAAATACGAGAACATGTTTTAAACGTGTTCAGAACGAAAATGCATGAAGTTTGCTGTTTTTTTAAGTATCTTTGGGAAGCATATGATAAACACATGTTTTAAATAGTAAAAGACAAAAACGCTTTTCAAACAGAGTTTTAAATGCGTTTTTGCTAACAGTGGGTCAAACTAGAGGAGTAAGATTGCCAATTAAGATATCTGGGTAGATTTCATAAACTTGCATCGTAATAATTAGATTAGAATTTATAATCAAAATAATTCAAATTAGTTTGTGGAGATCTTTAGTTTCTTACCATGAGTAAAAATTAGGAACTTAAAACACATACATGGCAAGAGAATAACGATGGGCATTAAAAATTAAATTTAAGAAAAATCAGGGCAGCTTTGAGCCTAAATGAAGTGTGAAGAAAGATATAGTATCTTTCCCCCCCCCCC
>NC_056558.1:11048795-11056570 GCF_013358625.1 Macadamia integrifolia | reverse complement strand
CCCCCCCCCCCCTTTTTTTTCCTTATTGGGAGGTGGTGTGGGTGTTGGGTCTTTCTTTAATTGTTTAACTGGCATGGCAGGGCTTGGGTTACCATAAGATTAAGATCAAGAAGATCATTTGCAAGAGCAATCAAGAAGCCACCTTCTCAAAACTCCGAGCTGCACTTCTTAATAAAGCCAATTAGCTCCTAAAAGTTACATATTCCATTATTTTCATTACCTTCTTTCTACAATATGTGGGATACACCCTTCCAAGTTTTTCAACACATTTTATCCATCAAACAAGCGGGCCTAGTGCAATTTATCGGGCCTATTGCAAATTTTTTTTTCACAGTTGAGAGATCAAAGATAGAGGTGTTAAAGAAATATTTAGCTTCGATAATCTGAGCTCATAAGGAATTCTAATCTTTAATTAAACACCAACCAAGCTTTAAGAGAAGAGCTTTATTTTGAGCGTTGGCATCTCTTAAGCCCAGACCTCCCTGATTAATATAACAAATTCTTTTCCAATAAATGAGGTGGAATTTTTTTTGAGGAAGAATTTGAGCCATTCAAAAAACGAGAGAAAATAGAATCAATATTTTGACAAGCTTTCTTAGGAAAGACAAAACATGACATCAGATATGCTAGGATGGCAAGAGTATATTGAACTAACTTTCCTGCCAACATAAGTGAAGAGGTTGGATTTGCAAATGGATAGTTTTTTATCCATTCTGTCCACGAATTTCTTAAGACTAGAGACGCGGGGTCTAGGATGAAGGAGATCAGCTCCTAGATAGGAGGCCCTTTAACATATTGAATGATAAAAGGATGGATATGCCTTTTAACATTTTGAATGACATGTCAAAAGGATAGATATGCCTCTTTACATATTTTGCCTTTTTTCACTACTAGAAATTCATATTTTGTCTTTTTTTCACTTCTAGAAATTCATATTATGCCTTCTAACATATTGAAAGATATAAAATGATAGATAGCCTGACTCCCAGGCAATCCTCCTAGGAGTTGAAGCTTTTCAAGTGGAGTCTGACTCTAAGGAGGTCACCAACCATATTCAGAGATCGGTCAACAAAGCTCCTTTAGCCATCCAGCCTATTATCTCATATATCATTAACCTCTCTATTTGTTTCACTGATTGTATTTTCTCCTTTATTTCTAAGGATTCCAATCATGTAGCGGATTCCTTAGCTCGGAAGGCACTATCAAGTTCATGTAAGACAGTATGACCAAATTCCACTCCGTGGCTAATGGAGAGTTATAACTCCCCACCCCCCACATGCACCACACGAAATCAATAGATTCCCTTTCTCAAAAAATAAAAAAATAAAAAAGAATAGATATGCCTTCGGTATACGATAAGCTAACAGAGATCACCAATGGAGATACATGATGGGGTATCATTTAAGAAGGATATGGAAGTCTTTCAAAAAAAAGGGGAAGAGAGAGAGAGATAGACTTAGTGGGTGCAAAACATGGGAAAAACAAAATTATAGCAAAGCAATTCAATAACAAAATAGCAACGGTATACCGGCAACTATTTGATTGCTACATAAGATTACCCTATTTATAGGCAATTCCACCAATTCAATAACAAAATCTGAATTGTCGGCGGACTATTTTCAACTTTCAAATCCTAGGGTTTTTTTTCTTGAAACCTAAAGTTTCATAAATAGTATCATTATAAAATATCACTAAAAACCAAAAGAGTGGTAAAAAAAAAATATTTTCATTCAAAAGCGATTTTAATAGTATTTGCACATACCAAGTAAGGTTCAGCCGAAACATAACTCCTTCAATTTAACATATAAATCAATTACGATACTAAAATATACTAAAACTATAATGTCTCTCAAGTGATGTGGGACTAAAGTTTGCTCATCACCATCGATCTTTCAAACCCCTTAGTACCAAACTATTTCTTGGTGGAGATCCCTCAATGATCTCCCAGGTGGGTCTGGTACACTTGCAATGTTTTGAATGCCACAAGGACAATACTCATTTTTATACAAATATCTAGTATAAATTGAGTCTAATGTGTTGGGTTTCTACACGACAAGTCAATCCCCATTTTATATCATATAAAAAAAAAGAATAAAGATTATTATATTTCACTAAAATTCATAAATTTATTTACTAATAGAAATATGAGCTATGATTGCCTACTTAAGGGTTTTTTGTTTCTACCCAAAGATTGGTCATGTGGCAATCAAAGTCTTCGGTTTTTGTCAAATTTTAATACAAATTAACTTTTTTTTTTTTTCTGTTGAAAAGTTAAACAAACTTGTGAGGGGCAAAATAAAGCATTCAAAAATGACTACAATAAAGTGTGTCAATTGGGTTGGACTGCTCTTTAGTGGGCCTTCAGAGGCCCAGTTAGTTTCTGAAAACCGTAGGCTCATAGTCAGGTTGTTTTAAGTCATAGGATTTTGATCTACATGTCCGAATGGAGTTGGACTGCTCTTTGATGGGCCTTCAGAGGCGCAATTAGTTTCTGAAAACCATTGGCTCGTAGAGAGGCTATTTTGAATCCTATGATTTTGATCTACATGTTTGAATGGAGTTGGACTGCTCTTTGATGGGCCTTCATAGGCCCAGTTGGTTTCTGAAAACCATTGGCTCGTAGTCAGGTTGCTTTGAGTCTTAGGATTTTGATCTACATGTTCGAATGGAGTTGGACTGCTCTTTAATGGGCCTTCGGAGGCGCAGTTAAATTGGCTCGTAGTCAGGCTGTTTTGAATCCTACGATTTTGATCTACACGTCCGAATGAAGTTGGACTGCTCTTTTATGGGCCTTTAGAGGCCCATTTAGTTTCTGAGAACCATTGGCTAGTAGTCAGGCTGTTTTGAGTCATAAGATTTTGATCTACATGTCTGAATGGAGTTGGACTGCTCTTTGATGGGCCTTCAGAGGCGCAGTTAGCTTCTGAAAACCATTGGCTCGTAGTCAGGCAGTTTTGAGTCCTAGGATTTTGATCTACATGTCCGAATGGAGTTGAACTGCTCTTTGATGGGCCTTCAGAGGCCTAGTTAGTTTTTGAAAATCATTGGCTGGTAGTCAAGTAGTTTTGAGTCCTAGGATTTTGATCTACATGTCCAAATGGCGTTGGACTACTCTTTGATGGGCCTTCAGAGGCGCAGTTAGTTTCTGAAAACCATTGGCTCATAGGCAGGCTGTTTTGAGTCCCAAGATTTTGATCTACATGCATGGGCCTTTAGAGGCCCAGTTTGTTTCTGGAAATTATAGGATGGGATTCAACTCGTTAGGGTTTCACTGTTTCTTTTATCTTTTATAGTTCACAGACACTACGGCTCTGTACTATAACATTCTAAAAAATGGGTTCTGATGTTTTTTTATTTTTTTGAAACAGAAATGAGGTAAAACCTGTATGGAAAGCCCGGTTCAATTTCTTGTTTTTTTGAAATGAACCGGGCACTTATGAGACTTTTGAATCCATTTTTTGGAGCACAAAATACTTGCTTTTCACTTTTAGAATTCATTATAAGCAAAAGGCGCTGAAATAGGTATCACTTATAAGTTATGAGGGGTAAATGGGAAAATTACCCTCAAAACATAACTTTGTTATGTTTCACGAACCCTAACCCCATTTTCACTTGCAGGGGGCGAGAGGCGAGAAGGAGGCGACCCTAACCCCATTTTCAGTTGCAGGAGGCGAGAGGCGAGAAGCTCTGCTCGGTACAAATTTTCTTGTCTACCACTCGATCTACCATCTTCAAGGTAAACGAAGATCTCTCTCTCTCTTTCTCTTTCTCGTTCTCTTTCTCTTTCTCTTTCTCTCACTCTCGTTCCCTTTCTTTCTTGATCTCTTCTCCCTCCTCCTCTCATATCACCTTGATGAACACGTCCTCTGGCCCTGTGTTCCTATTTGTTTTGATCAAGAATTTAAAAAATAAAAATTCCCATTTGAGAAGGATTGAGAAGAGATTACAGAGACGATTTAAACTAAAACTGTTACTATTAGATTTGAATCAATCTTTACCTAAGATTGTATGTGTAAGGCGATAGAATCCCTGATGGGTCTCTCGCTGCCCATCCTGTCGTCGTTCTCTCCTTCTCCAAGCTGCCCATTTTGTGTTCGACGGAATTTGTCTGAGAGAGATGGAGAGAGATTAGAGTTTCGATTTCGCTTGGGAAGCATAGAGAGGCCTTCATCTCTGAAAAAATATAAACTTTTTCACTCTATGTGGGCTACAAGGTAAGGCAACCAGGTGATCATCCTAGGCATGTGTATCTAAAGTAGTCCAAGAAAAGGTTAATAATCCATATAACAACTCAAAATGCTTTGAAGCGTTGGATGCTCCTGCATAACATAGCCATGCACCATTTTTGGATCATGGGGGCTGTATTACATTCATTGCTGCGCCTGCAAATTAAAGTTTTGCGTGATGTTATCGGTTGGGAGTGAGATGAGAAACAGATGGAATTCGTTCGTTTAGCAGACTAGTGGGGAACAGATGTTATGGGATAGCCAAGAAGCCTGAAGAGAAACTCAAAGTTTCATTCATTTTCTGCTACTCTGCTCCCCCAAAGTCCCTTAGGAAGCATAATGGCAACATTCCCATCTTGGTAGAAATTTGTAACTGTGCATGATCGGTATCTCAGGTCGCATTCAAGTGCATCAATATGGTTCCTTGATCAAAGGGAAATCACATTCCCACCACAACCACCAAATTTGCCTTTGTGAATATTCTGGAATTTTTTCCTGGGGTGGAGGTTCATGCATTTGGTGTATGACGTTGGTGTTGCTGTTCTTATTGTTCCTATTATTTGCCATAGTCATTGTTTTATTATGCGCTTACAAAAAGATAGTAGTAATGCCAATATTTTTTTACTGTTTTGGCACAAAAGTAACAAATTTAGCTTAAGATTTGTCTGATGATGTGGTACAATAGATGAGTACTGTCTTTTGGATTTAACTTGTAGTTTGATGGATCTTGCCTTCTGTAGGTGAATATTGGGACTCCTGATGTAGTTCCAGGTAGTAATTTTGCGTGGATGGGAGGCTTGGCTGTTTGTGTCTGATTTGTGATCAAATAACAAATTGTTACAATGATCAAGATCTTTTTTTTTTTGGATTAATTTTTTAGGTTGTCCTTTTGATTTGAATAAGGTTGAACTTCGTTGATTCTAGAAACATTCAAGGTTGGGCTTGTCGCTTGATTGAATATTAACATGGAGACCTAGAAAGTGCTGAGTAGACAGAGTAGTATCTTTGTTCCCATCATTCAGCCAGTGGTTCTTGTATGTTTCCAACTTTAAACGAACCTTGTCGACTACTATCTCATATGCAAACTTTTTGTTTTATGGGATTTAGTGAAAAGTCTAGAATTGCAATTTCATTGAATAGTATTGTTGTCCTATCTATTTGGCCATTATTTACCTCAAGACTTCTACATTAATTTGATTCATTGGTTCTCTCTTTTTTATTGAAAGGGATAAGGTCATATATGTAGCATTGTGGTAGAAGTCCTTTTGAAGTGGCAATATAACATCTTTCTAATTTATTACTGGAGTGAATTGAAGTGAAGTTTTCTTATGAATGCCACTGGTTCATTTTAGTACAGCCCAATATGTATTCAAAACCTCATTGAAGGCCTTTGAAAGCCCTGTGTGAGTAAGGTCATAGGGGTTTCATAGATTAAGGGTTGGGGTGCCTTGGTGAAAATCAGTGTTTTCAATTTGGATTTTAAATTCATGTTCTTTTTTTTTGTGGTAAAATAGTGAGAAAATGTCAACTTCAAAACAAGCAGTTAATGAGACTGCAAAATGGAGCCAAGCAAATGTAGACACCCTTATTGTTCTGATGGTAGAGGAAGTTAAGAAAGGAAATAGGACTACTTCGACTTTTAATAAAGCTGGTTGGAACAACATTGCCAATAACTTCAAAGAAAAAACTGGGGTCAACTATGCCATTATACAGTTGAAGAACAAAGTGAATAAACTGAGGCAGGATTATAGTCAGTTTAAGAAGCTATTGGAGACAACTGGTTTTGGTTGGGATACTGCTTCAAGAACTTGTACTGTTGATGATGAATCCATCTGGGAATCGCATATTAAGGTATGCTCAATTTGTATTTAATTTGAGTATTTTGAAATGCCAGGATATATCAATTCAAGTATTTGATTATGCGTATTTTTTATTTATTAGGATAACCCTACTTGGGCACGATTTAAGAAGCATGGACTACCACAATGGCCAGAACTATGTATGGTATTTGGTGATACATATGCAGACGGCGAAGGAAGTGGGACTCAAACAACCATGTTGGAAACTTTGGCGGCCGATGATGATAGGAATATGATTGAATCTTGTGATGAGTCAAGTTCCGCTGATGAAGTTACTCCATTAGGTGACACTCAAACTGAAGCAGTGGAAAAAAGGCCAGCTACTAAGCATAGGCATGATAGGACTCCAAATGTGAAAAGGAGGAGGAGTAAGTCTAATGATTGGTCAATGGCATTCAAGGCAATTCAAGATATGAGTAAATCAAGGGTAGAACGGGATGCGAGCATGTCCACTGCTTCAACCCAAAATACGGAACAGATGTACGGGATTACTAGGGCCATGGAGGTGCTTGAATCAGGATATGAGTTTGCCTTGACCCTACTTTTAACTTTGGTGGTTTGCTATGTTTTTCTTCACTTTTTAAGATGTTATGGATGACTGTGTCTTGACTTTTTTTTATAACTGTAGTATTTGATGTCCTGAATATTTGTTCATTGTACTTTGACACTACTTTTAACTTTGATGGTTTGCTATGTTTTCCTTTACTTTTTTAAGGTGTCTTGGATATTTGTTCAAAATTATGGTTTGATGTGTTTCCATATTTCTAATTTTATATTATAGGAATGGATCAAAGAATGATCGCATCTAGGGAACACATTGAACAAATGGAAAGGGATGACACTGATGCAGAAATCATGATGTGTATGATGTTGTTGATGAAAGCACGTGATTCATTATACACTAGAGAGCCCATACGAGATAGTAAATTGACAGGACCAGAGCGAGTGAGTGAGGTTCTAAACGGACATGTAGACAGATGCTATGAACAGTATAAAATGGAACGCCATGTCTTCCTTAACCATGAAGCATTAATGCGACAACGTGGTTGGTTGGAAGATAGTTGATATTTAAGAGTGGATGAGCAGTTGGCAATGTTTATATCTATTGTTGGTCACAAAGATAGGTATAGAGACATAGCGAAACACTTTCAACGTTCTCTTAACACTATAGGTGAACACTTTAAGAAAGTGTAACGTGCTTTCATACTACTCGGACAAGAGAATATCAAACCTCCAAACTTCAGTCGTTGCCCTAAACAGATTCTTGAAAAACCAAAGCTCTATCCTTTCTTCAATGTATGTTGCTTATAATTAAAACAATGATTATGTTGTTTTGTGGTTATACGTGGTTTGATTTGATGAATATCCATGTATTGGTACTAGGACTACATTGGCGCGATTAATGGCACTCATGTTAGTGCTTCTGTACCTCTATCCAAACAAATACCGTACATAGTAAGGAAATGAGATACAACCTGGAATGTTATGTGTGCATGTGACCTTGACATGAAATTCACTTTTGTGTACGCTGGTTGGGAGGGTTCTGCAAATGATTGTCGAGTATTCAATGAGGCATTGAATAACCCTAAATTTGAATTTCCTCATTCTCCACCTCGTACATTCTAAATCTTAACCTCACAAGTTGATTATGCTCTATTTTACATATTGTGTTGATTCATTACTTTTCATT
>NC_056558.1:11027099-11048775 GCF_013358625.1 Macadamia integrifolia | reverse complement strand
TTGCCATCTTCTCCCTCCCGCAATACCCCACCCTCACCCCACCCTCACCCCCTCCCCCTCTCTTTCTCTCTTCCCTTGCTCTGTTTCTCTCTCACTTGTTTCTCTCTCGCCCTTATTGTCTCTTCCACTCTCTTTCTCAATAGGCTCAGTTTCATATTTCTCTTTCTTCTGCAGACTGTGGTGTTGTGGAACATCCGGAGAGGGAGAGAAAACAACAAATATAATATCTATGAAAAAAATTGAAAATATAAAAAATATTCCATACATACATTAATAAATCAAACTTGAGGTATTCTATGCATAATTTCTCAATATATTAGGTACCCAAATGTAATTTACCATTTTATAACTCTCTCATCACTAAACGTATTTTAATTACGAAAAAAACAATGACACACACACAATAAATACAATAAAATAAAAATATATATATTTTCATCTGGATGCTTCTCGGTGCAAACTGATTCATAATTTCACCTGGATCCTTTCACGTTACTCTATTTACCACCGGCCTTTTTTCTCCATAATGTAAGGCTCTATACTGTAACGATTCTATTTTTTAAACATGGTTTTGGGTTTAGCACACTTTTTTGCATTTCTATTTTTTTGGAGTGATTCTGCATCTTAAATGTTGTATGGTAACCAAAAAAAAAATTTGATTTTGTAACCTGAAATAAATAGAAACATGTATGGTTCGTACTTAACAGAATCGTTTATGTTAGAAACCAATATTTACATAAAATGTCATCTTCACCATGGGTGTCAAAATTGTGATTTTTAAATAAAATCTAAGGATAGTCAATTGCTTTTTCATAAATTCTAAGTTATGAAAACCAGTATTACCTAGATAGCTTAAGTCGAATGACACATAAGTAAGAATAGCTCCATATCAACAACATGGTGTTCACGTCAAATATGAAATGTTTGGTCGTGTTTCCTTGCCATATGAAATTTGAAATGTTTGAACAAAAATATGATCTATCATAATAACATAAAAGCATGAACAAGAATAAATTCAAGTATTGACATAATTCTTAAAGTATTTATTTATGAACTTAAGGGCATAAATTAGGTCTTCCAACTTAATTCTTAACTGCTAAACATGTCCAACTACTTTAAAGTTTAAATTCAATCATCAAAATGTAATCATGTAATTTGAGCCATTCCGGCTTTAATAGCTAACTCATTTGCAATCTTTTTCCTAAGATCATCCATCTGTCTTCTTATTTCTGCTAAGCTTATACTAATGTGAGCCGGTGGTACATAATCTTGAATTTCTCTAGGCTCCTGATTCCACCAATTTTCACCAAACTCCTCAAAATTCTTATCTGCAATTTCTTCCTCCCGAATGAAGTTCTGAAGTGCACAACAAGCAATGACGATGCATGTTTGGGTGTTCAATGGAAAATATGGCATTTTGCTGATAATTGACAAGCGTTTCTTCAAATAACCAAAACTGCGCTCTATGACATTCTTAACAGAAGAGTGTCTATTATTAAATAGCTCTACTGCTGTCCTTGGATGTCTATTCCTATAATCATTTAGATGGCATCTTTGTCCTTTGAACGGCGTCAAGAACCCAGTAGTAGATGGATAACTAGAATCAATCACATAATATTTACCTAGCACGTAAAGTGAAAAGTAATGAATCAACACAATATGTAAAATAAAGCATAATCAACTGGTGAGGTTAAGATTTATAATGTACCAGGTGGAAGATGAAGAAATTCAAATTTAGGGTTATTCAATGCCTCATTGAATACTCGACAATCATTTGCAGAACCCTCCCAACCAGCGTACACAAAAGTGAATTTCATGTCAAGGTCACATGCACACATAACATTCCAGGTCGTATCTCCTTTCCTTCCTCTGTACGGTATTTGTTTGGGTAGAGGTACAGAAGCACTAACATGAGTGCCATCAATCGCGCCAATGCAGTCCTAGTACCAATACATGGATATTCATCAAATCAAACCACGTATAACCACAAAACAACATAATCATTATTTTAATTATAAGCAACATACCTTGAAGAAAGGATAGAGCTTTGGTTTTTCAAGAATCTGTTTAGGGCAACGACTGAAGTTTGGAGGTTTGATATTCTCTTGTCCCAGTAGTATGAAAGCACGTAACACTTTCTTAAAGTGTTCACCTATAGTGTTAAGAGAACGCTGAAAGTGTTCTGCTATGTCTCTATACCTATCATTGTGACCAACGATAGATATAAACATTGCCAACTGCTCATTCACTCTTAAATATCGACTATCTTCCAACCAACCACGTTATCGCATTAATGCTTCAAGGTTGAGGAAGACATGGCATTCCATTTTATACTGTTCATAGCATCTGTCTACATGTCCATTTAGAACCTCACTCACTCGCTCTGGTCCTGTCAATTTACTATCTCGTATGGGCTCTCTAGTGTATAATGAATCACGTGCTTTCATCAACAACATCATACACATCATGATTTCTGCATCAGTGTCATCCCTTTCCATTTGTTCAATGTGTTCCCTAAATGCGATCATTCTTTGATCAATTCCTATAATATAAAATTAGAAATATGCAAACACATCAAACCATAATTTTGAACAAATATCCAAGACATCAAATACTACAGTTAGAAAAATAAGTCAAGACACAATCATCCAAGACATCTTAAAAAAATGAAGGAAAACATAGCAAACCATCAAAGTTAAAAAGTAGTGTCAAGGTATAATGAACAATATTCAGGACATCAAATACTACATTTATAAACAAAAGTTAAGACACAGTAATCCATAACATCTTAAAAAGTGAAGGAAAACATAGCAAACCATCAAAGTTAAAAGTAGTGTCAAGGCACAATCCAAGTAGAGTTATCAATCTATCTAATTAAAAGAAATTTTCAAGAAACAAACTACTGAAGGGTACGAAGGAGTATTGACTTCCGATGAGGAGGGCAGGAAATTAATGCTTCTCTCCATTGCGGGTCAGCCATTAACTTCCGAAGTGCTTTCTCATATAGTGCTTCATCTAACTCATATCCTGACTCAAGCACCTCCATGGCCCTAGTAATCCCGTACATCTGTTCCGCATTTTGGGTTGAAGTAGTGGACATGCTCGCATCTCGTTCTACCCTTGATTTACTCATATCTTTAATTGCCTTGCATGCCATTGACCAATCATTAGACTTGCTCCTCCTCCTTTTCGCATTTGAAGTCCTATCATACCTATGCTTAGTAGCTGGCCTTTTTTCCACTGCTTCAGTTTGAGTGTCACCTAATGGAGTAACTTCATCAGCGGAACTTGACTCATCACAAGACTCAATCATATTCCTAGCATCATCGGCCCCCAAAGTTTCCAACACGGTTGTTTGAGTCCCACTTCCTTCGCCGTCTACATATGTATCACCAAATACCATACATAGTTCTGGCCATTGTGGTAGTCCGTGCTTCTTAAATCGTGCCCAAGTAGGGTTATCCTAATAAATAAAAAATACTCATAATCAAATACTTGAATTGATATATCCTGGCATTTCAAAATACTCAAATTAAATACAAATTGAGCATACCTTAATATGCGATTCCCATATGGATTCATCATCAACAGTACAAGTTCTTGAAGCAGTATCCCAACCAAAACCAGTTGTCTCCAATAGCTTCTTAAACTGACTATAATCCTGCCTCAGTTTGTTCACTTTGTTCTTCAACTGTACAATGGCATAGTTGACCCCAGTTTTTTCTTTGAAGTTATTGGCAATGTTGTTCCAACCAGCTTTATTAAAAGTTGAAGTAGTCCTATTTCCTTTCTTAACTTCCTCTACCATCAGAACAATAAGGGTGTCTACATTTGCTTGGCTCCATTTTGCAGTCTCATTAACTGTTTGTGTTGAAGTTGACATTTTCTCACTATTTTACCAAAAAAAAAAAGAACATGAATTTAAAATCCAAATTGAAAACACTGATTTTCACCAAGGCACCCTAACCCTTAATCTATGAAACCCCTATGACCTTACTCACACAGGGCTTTCAAAGGCCTTCAAATGAGGTTTTGAATACATATTAAGCTGTACTAAAATGAACCAGTGGCATTCACAAGAAAACTAGCAGGAACATGAAATTTTCAGGCATATATAGTAGCAACAAATGGCTATTATGTGTAACTAACAATATATCTTGTAGACCACCATAAGTATCCAACAAATGGCCATTAGGTATTACAAAAATTTATTGCATCTTTACTAGAATACATATGTACTCGCTATAATTGATAAAAATCTGAACATCAATGGATTTAAAGAGTTAGCTTTGATTGGCTAGGTGAATTCAAACCCCTTCTTCATCTCTTTAATTTTAACTATTTAAGATTGCAATCTGAGACATTCTCAAGACCTATCAACTATCTTCAAATAATGAACACCATTAATCTAACAATGACCACCATCCAAACCAGATCACCAATCACAGCTGCTCTTACTACAAAAAGAAAACCCAAATTCCAAAGCACATCCAATGGAGTTCAAATGAAACGGAACCAAAATAAAGAGGCCTACTTGTACCTCTGTGGCCATTGCCGAGAAGAGAAAGTAGGAAACGACGAAGCCGAACTACTACTCTCATTCTCACTTTCCTCCCCTGCCTCTCCATCGTTGTCACTGATAATGTTACCATTGCCATCTTCACCTATCTCTTCATCCAAACGATCCATGATGAAACTCATGATGTTGCAGAAACCAATAGCGAATAAAAACCTTAAAATGTTGAGAATTTATATATGTCGTTTTGCTCGAATTTCTCGAATCCTTTCTGAACTGGAAAAAGACGTGGGAGCATGTTTTAAAAACCTTCTGAAAACAGAGTATTTCATTACATGCTTGTTCATCCATTGGTAAGTTTTATTTTTAATTATTTTTAGTTTCTGGCTTTGGAAGACATTGTGTGGCTATGGAGTAAAGTTTACTAAAACAGAAAGAAGCACCAACGCCGCGGAGGCGGGAATGACTTGTTCTTTTCAATCTCTCTCTCTCTCTCTCTCTCTCTCTCTCTACCTTCGTACGAACTGTGCTAAACATTTTAAGGGATAGGTGTCTGGATTTAGCTCCGTGAGAAGTACAGAAAACTCGTAATAAGGATAAAGGTGTCTGGATTTCAAGATCGTGGATTCTGGAATCTTGTTGTGGGGCTATGGGGGTTCCCAAACATGTATTGTATAAGACAAAACAGAATAAAAATAAACTAGTAAATTTTGAGATGATTAAACACACAAAACCAGCCTTTAGATTCGGCAACAACGTAATAACTCTGAGCCTCACAAGAAAATGATGAACTGAGATTAGAGAAGGGAAGGGGGCGTACCTCTGAGCAAAGTTCAAACCCTACTGAAGTGACAGAAGAAACCTCGCAGATCTTGTGCGTCTTCGTGCATAGAGGAGTCCAAAACCCTCGACCTGCTAAACCGTAGAACAAGAACAAATTCAGGGGCTCAGAGGGAGAAGAGATCAAGAAAGAAAGAGAACGAGAGTGAGAGAAAGAGAAAGAGAACGAGAAAGAGAAAGAGAGAGAGAGATCATGCAATACAGTTTCTCGTCCACGGCAGGCGAAGAAGCTTCTTTCTCTAGATTCTCGTCGATGGCTGGAGCATCCACTTCCCGCTTTGGTTAGGATCTGCTTCTCTCTTTAGGATTTCCAAGAAAGAAGAAATAGGGTTTTCACATAATGGCTTACCATTTTCTTATGTTTTGACCACAAATTTCGGTTTTACCCTTTTGTACTTAAGTGGGAACCTTCATTCTGCGCCTTTTTCTCAGAATCGATTCTGAGTGTGAGAAGCTTGCTTTTCATGCTTCAAAAAATGGATTCTAAAACCTAAAAAGTGCCGGTTCATTTAAAAAAAAACAAGAAATTGAACTGGACTTACCATACAGCTTTTACCCCATTTCTGTTTCAAAAAAATGAAAAAATGATAGAATTGATTTTTTAGAAGATTACAGTACAGAGCCTATGTGGCTCATCATGGCTAAGAGAACCCAGTCTTTTGCACAATAAACTCTTCACATTAAAGGGTTCATCCACCGTCCCTAATTTTCCTACATGTGCTGTGAGATATTAGGGTTTTAATAGTACACTAGTGGCTCATAACAAGTTGAACCCATTACCATCCCAATACATTAGGCTAGCTGGTAGGGGTGTCAACCCGTGGGGCTCGGTCAATGAGGAATTCACTAAGTTAACAGGATGAGGAGGGTTCATCACCTACTAATTGAGCTAGACTTGGTATATCTGCTTGATTGTCAACACCAAGATAAATGTCGATCAACTCAATTTCCCTTGTGACCTCTCTCATATTCATTCTTTCATTCGGCAATTCTGCAGAGCATACAACTCCAATCTGGATCACTGAAATCAAGCAGTCATATATTTTACTCCTCTCAGTAGATTCTGCCTCTCCTTCTATTTTCTCTATTTCTTCTTCCTTGGGCAGGAGTAATGGGTCAATAATAACCATGACATTATCTTTCAAAGCCATTTCACAAAAGGTGTGATGGTTCATACCATCTTCAAATGTCTCATCAGTGGGTTTTCTTTTTGTGAACATTTCCAACAAGAGAATCCCATAACTATACACATCCCCACTTGTGGAAACTTTAGCACCCATACCATACTCTGCAATATTATACAGATCTCGCATCATTAATTATCAAGATGATAATGAATTTTCCATATTTATATACACTATGGGTCCTTCTAAGCGTCATTGTGCCGAGTGAAGTATAACGCTTCATTATTTGCCATTTGGTAGTACATATGTTATTTCATGAGATAGACGTACCCGCATACATTTCGATGCCCAAATTTTAAGAAAAGGAAGGTTGATCTAACTCTGATTCAAAGTTTTTAGTAAAATTACCAAAATGCCATCAAATGTAGTTGAATATAAATTACAAAATGTCATCTTTTGTAACCTTAACCAGTTCCTCTACTCATTTTACATTGAAATTGTACCAATGAGATGTTTACCTGGTCCCCTATCATATGGGCTAACACATGTACTGCCATGTGGCAAATGGTGACATTGAAACCTTATATTTCACTAGGCATGGTGATAGGAAAGAAAACCCACCATTGTAAATAAAACGAAAGGAAAAGGTTGAAACTGTTACATACCTAGAGCAACGTATCCAATAGATCCCTTTACCCCAAATGAGGTGGATTGAGTTTCAGAATTCAAAAGCAATCTCGCGAGACCAGAATCACTCACATGAGCAGTCATGTCATTGTCAAGAAGAACATTGCTCGGCTTCAAATCACAATGAACTACAACTGTTTGGCATTGGTGATGGAAGTAAAACAATGCATTAGCCACATCAAGTGCAATGTTCAATCTTTGTGTAAGGCTCAAATTCCTTGATAATTGATTTTTATTTCCATCTTCTTTTGGATACACCCACTCTTCTAGGCTACCATTTGGCATGAACTCAAAAACAAGAGCTTTAAATTCATTATCATCAAAATCAATGCTTGAGCAAACACTTAGAACCTTAACAAGATTTTTGTGTCTGATGTTTCTCAAAGCTTTGCATTCAGACACAAAGCTCTTATTGGAAGCTTCTTGATGTTGGTTATGAAGCACCTTCATTGCAACAGTTATCATATCTTCATCAAGGATTCCTTTATAAACTGTCCCATAACCACCATTCCCTCTCAAATTGAGTGAAGAGAATCCACCAGTAGCTTTGTGTAGCCCTTCATAAGAAACTTTGTAGTACCATGACCACTGCGTTAGCGAGTTGCTGGAACTCGCTACCTTTATAGGGTTTCTTCTCCAGTTTAGAATGAGAAATACTATCATACTCAAAGATAGAACTACCCCAACTACTGTAACAGATAATGAGATGACAAAAGGTCTATTACTTTGTTGTGTAGTCTGAGTAATGTGACATGAAGGCAACTTAAGTTCTGGGATACCCCCACAAAGGTTGCTGTTTCCAGTAACTGAGATAGCAGTAGCATTTCCAAAGACTCCAATGGTGGGTACATTGCCATCAAGATTGTTGAAAGATAAAATTTAATTTTTGCAACAAAGGAAAATTCTCTAGAAAACTTGGAATTGGACCAGAAAGATTGTTGTTTGACATATCTAGAACTTGAAGATTCTTCGAGGAACTAAAGGTTGAAGGAATGGTTCCTTGGAAGAAGTTTCCTTGCAGATGAAGCAGTTCTTTCCAAGTGTGATAGGAATCTCACTAGACAAATTATTGAAAGAAACATCCATTGCCCCAAGATTTCCCAACTGTCCAACCTCTAATGGTAGAGGACTAGACAAAGAGTTATGAGACACATTAAAGGCAATTGAGAGTGAAGGCAAGTCAATAACCTCTTTGGGTATGGTTCCATTGAGCTTATTGTGGCAAAGATACAAGATTTGCAAGCTTTGGCAATTAACGAGACTCAAAGGTATGCTTCCTTCTAGACTCTTGTTATGCAAATCAAGTTGCACCAATTGAGTCACGTTACCAATGGAGGATGGAATTGGTCATGATAACCTATTTCCATCCAAAACTAATTTTTGCAACCTCCCAAGATTTCCAATGGAATCTGGAATAGTACCAGTGAATAAGTTTTGCTCCATATCCAGGAAAATTAAATTCTGAAAGTTCTCAATTCCTCTAGGAATGCTACCAGTTATTTGGTTCTGTCCAAGTGATAGCATAGTGAGTTGGACTGAAAGATTGACTATAGAGTGGGGTAACATACCTCCAAAATTGTTTGCTGCAAATCCCAAAAGCCCTAGGTTGCTGCAGTTAGTCAAGGATTCTATAAACCCTAAATCTTCTTCAGCACCACAAGATCCAAGTTGGTTATATGCAATGTGAAACCAATTCAGATGTTGCAGCCGCCCGAAATCTGTAGGCACACGTCCCGTAAAATTGTTTATGGGGATGTCGAGCTCTTCGAGTTTCGATATATTACATAATGAAACTGGAATGGCTCCACTGAATTGGTTTTCTCCAATATAAAGCTTTTGAAGATTAGGAAAAGCGAGGCCAATATCAAAGTACCCCTTAATTTGTTAGAGCTCAAAGAAAGAATTGTCAAAGATGAGAGATTGTAAATGGAGGGAGGAACTGTACCAGAGAGGTTGTTTGAAGATACACTAAAAATTGACATGTTTGTCATTTCGTCTAGGAAATTTGGTATGGTACCACTTTAAGCTATTTGATGCTAGAGATAATAAGGTGAGAGAGGAAAGGATCCCAAGGGAAGGTGGGATCTCTCCTATTAGATTGTTGACAGCCAAGGATAGTTCCATGAGCTTGGACAAAGAGCCTAGTTCAACAGGAATTTTCCCTTCCAAATTGTTATAACTCAGATGGAGGTATCTAAGGTTGGAGAATTGAGAAAGATTGGAAGGGATTTGGACTACAAAGGAATTATTGTTCAAATAAATGCTTTGGATGCGAAATAAAAGAGTGATTTCTTGTGGGATTTCACCATAGAAGCTGTTGTTTTTAGGTTAATAGATTGAAGGAAGGAGAGGTTTCCTATGGAAGGTGATAAGGTTCCCACCAACTTCTGTCCTGCCAGGTTCAATGCCACCACCCTTCGATGTCGAGGGCCGCATGTTACACCTTGCCACTGGCAGAAATGGACTGATTCGTTCCATGAACTCAAGAATTGGAGGGGATCATTGGTTATTTGGTTCTTGAACTCAAGCAATGAGAGATGATCTGTTTCATTTCCTAAGGTGGCTGCCGTAGAAGATCCTGATCCAAATAAGTTCAGGCACAAAAGCATGAATATTCTCAAGCTCACAGTAGGAGGCTCCATAGAGATAGATGGGGAAGAAAAAGTAGCTGATTTAGATAAAGATGGAGATGGCAAGTGCTGTCTAAGTTTGTAGGATTTATGACTACACCTCTATGCCCCACTTTGTATTCTATATAGCTCCTCTTCTCATGACTGAAAAAATGTCAAAGTTCTCAAGAAAAAAATCTAAACTGTATCTCAGTTGCTTCATCTTGAAAACAACCCTAGTTTTCTTTTTTCCTTATTTTTCGCAGTCATGAACCGTTGTTTTTAATTGTTTTTTTTCCACCTTAAAAGTCAGCAAAAGAATATATTAAAAAATAAGAATGCACAGATTTAACTTTCAGGCATACCCAGAATCATAGATAGACTTGATGCTCTACCTTCGGGGTATTGCCATCAGCAGAGCACATGCTAACTAATTACTATCATGTGGACCCACCTTCGGCATTGCCATCAGCAGATGCCCTAGTACAACTCGAGATACAATATAACTTTGTAATGAATCTTTGGTTATATGACAAAGTTTAACGTCTAGGCATATTCAGATGAAATAAAATAATCATAGAACACAAGCCAATTAATTAGTGTTCTAGGCCATCTGATGATGGCCTATGAAAACTCAAAATAAAATATATAACTTCGCAATAAACCTTTGGTTACATGACAAAAAACAGCACAAAGCATCCACTTCACAAAATGATTTTAAAGAGTTTTGAGAGATATTATCCAAGGAATTAATTAATTTCATTCCTAATAAATCCCTAACACAAATGGGAGTAACTGGATACATTGTTGAGTTGCACTTGGTGGTTGGTTTAATTACTTTATTCTTTGAACTTGATCGCAAAGTGGTAGGAACCTTGCGACCATATGTAAGTGGGCTATGCTTTGACACTTTCATGGGATTCATATGGAAATGTATTATCAGGTTTAGGATCATATTTGTATTATGGAATTCATTTGCCGAGCCATGCAGGTTTGGGTGAAAGAGAAAACTAATTTTTATTTTATTAATGGCCTTGAGACCTTGTAATATAGAGTTCATACAGGCAAATATAGATAGAGAAGGCAATTATGGAATAACGTTCTCCCCTATTACATCAGATGTCAAAGATTTTGAAGCATTTTTCTCTACTTTCATTTTGATTGGTGGCAAGTATGTTAAACTAGACCTGCTACAAGGCATACATGCCATCCATCTTGCTCTAATCTCTCCTTCTCTCTTTGAACTCACATTCATTGCTGATCTAGGTCTTACTCTAGTGGTTAGCACTGCTCCCTTGGAAAGTGCTTGGGGACTTGATCCCCTCACTGCATCTGAAAAGGCAACTCTATTAGCCTATTAAGTATTCTTTCCAACTTTTCAAGAAGTGTGTGGTCCTCTTAAGTCCTCATCCTAACCCCTTTCGTGGGTCCTTTCTTGATTCCTTTGCCGATCCCTTGAATGACCTTAATGGGACCCTTACACCAAAAAAAAAAAAAAAAATTCAGTTTCATTATCTTTTATTTGGCACAACTACTTTTCAAGCAGGTCAGGCCGCATTTAAGCTATGTTTGATTGTAAGGGGAATTAAAGGGAAGGGAAATGAAATTTTCATACTTAAAAAAAAATATATGTAATCATTACCCATGTGACTTTAACATTAACTTCAAATCATTCTATATTTGGTTATAAAATTTCATTTTATTTTGCATTCAAAACTCTTCGTTATAATATGTAAAATAAAAATTACATATAAAATATATCATTACTAAATATGGTTAAAAAATTAGATAGTATATACAATCATATGGAGTAATGATTATAAACATTTCCTTTTAAAGTATGAAAATTTTATTTTCTTCTTTTTAAATTCCTATTGCAATTAGACGGAGCCTTAATAAAATATCATGGGTTGGGCAAAACCCTTTCCAAATCCAACTTGTTATTGTTCCCCTTAGGTCAACAGCATGAGGTGATACAGCAAGTGTGTTTCATGGCCTCGAAGAGATTAGTCCCATATTAGTTGGGTAGTGTATGATTGCTCAGGCTTATGACTTTGGGAAGATCTTTTCCATTTGATGTTTGGGCTTTTGGGTTGGACACTGTTATAAGGTAATGACTATGAACCACACCACCATTACATTATTTCTGGATTTGTTTATTTTGTCTCCAAAGTTTGGATCAGCTGAAGTGCCAACTTAGGTGTACTTCCCAAATATATATGCACGGTAGAGGCATACACTCAAAGTGATCGAATGGTTATGGGCCCGGGGCTTCATTAAGGGCTTTATAGTTCCTGTATAGTCTTTTTCTTTTATCACTAAAAAATAAATTATATTAAGAAGAAAATAGAAAGAAAAAATATAATACAACTTGGGACCACCTAGTAACTCCAACACAAATTTAGGAAGCACTCTCTATTTTTGGCATTGTCATAAACAGGAGTGCACTCCTCAATCGGCAAATAACACAAGACTACCTAGAGAACCGATATCTAGACCCGTTGTAGTATACAAAATAATAATGTGAAATAATCCTGACTATTGGATGGAAAGAATGGTCTGGATTCGCCAACTATGAAATCAAAATTCCAAATTCAACAATACATCTAGGTCCTATTAATTTCAGAGAACCAAACTATGATTAGATCATCTTTTGTTGTATGGAAAATCATATATATATATATATATATATATTTTTTTTCAAGGTCCCTTATTCATAAGTCAAGTTTGAGCCCAAATGGAGTTTATATCATGTGGCAAAACAAAGTATTAAAAAGATAAGAATTGTCTAATAGTGGTCGGAGTATCAATAGGTGTGCATGGAAATGCATACCAACGCATGTGAATTTTTTTTTTTTTTGCCAAATGTAATATTTTTTAATAGCATTTAAAAAAAAATTAATTTTAATTTAATTTATTTTTATATTTTTTACATCAAAACAAACAATAGAAGATTTTACAAGAAAAAAATTATTTTCTACCTTTCTACATGGAAACAACATAGTTGTACCAAAGATATTTTGGGGAAATAGTTGGAAGTTGACCCAACCTGGGGCTTGTGTCACAATCAACATAAATTTGTATGGCATACTTTTCTCTCTTTCGAGTTCAGCAAGTGGCTCTGGCTGGCTAATCCAAAGCTTATTTAAAGCCTGAACTGGCCCAACTTGATTAATAAATGTGTTGAGTTATGTCAAGTTATGTCTGGTTCATTTATAAGCGATCGTTCCTGATGCCAGGGTGCTACCCGATTGAGACCGACCGATTAGGGCTTGCATGATAGGAACAAAAAAAGAGTAGAAATCCATTTGCTAATGTCAGTTTTTTTTTTTTTTTTTTTGTTTTTAGGAATGAACCGAGACCAAAAGGTTGTTGTGAAATAAAAACAAAGTAGCATCTTTTAGGAACTTCCCTATTCCAGAGATAAGAGGAAGAAGTAGGGGGTTACTCTTTAATGAGCACATGGTTAATTTGATGGACAAAGAAGTAATTTTATGTTAAAATTAAAACACTTCTAATACAACTTCAACAACCTCCACACCACCTCCTCCACGGCCACCATTGCCACCACCACCATCACCACTACCACCACCACCTCCTCCACTTCCACCACTATCGCGACCACCATCGCCACTGCCACACCACCACTACTCCTCTACCACCATGATCATCACCTCCTCCTCCACTGCCACCGCCTATACCAGAATTTTGGGTATTGAATGAAATTACTACGACTGCATTTGTAGTCATTTAGTCTTAGAAACGACTTTTTATGTCAAAAATAGAATTTTCCGCCCCTAGCCTTTCTATTGCGTATCCTATCCCGCTTGCTTAAAGAACATTTTCCATATATTATATCATCTTTATATTATAATACAGTTTTGGTTCCCATGGTATGTGTACTCTTTCTGGATCCAATTTCCAAGGGCATGTAACTGAAATAGTGATATATATATATATATATTGGTATCATAATGATGTGTACTTGGCCTACAGAAAATAATAATGATGTGGATTTGACAGAGCAAATAGGACAATTTTCGGTACAATCTTGGTGGAAAAAAAAAAAAACTAATGGAAACCCTAAGGTACATCACCTCGGGAAAGGCTCGTCTATTGCACACAAGAAGAGGCAGCTCAGACCCAATGCCCTGCAGCACCTTGAAGCGTGTTTCCATGACGAGGTGCACCAGGGCATTGGATCTAAGTTATTGCCTCTTGTGCATAATAGAGGAGCCGGATCCCTTCACCTCTCCAAAGTAATCATCTCAGGCTCTCCATAGGATGGATGGAAGTTTCAACAGTTAAAAATGTTGTGCTGCCATATCTAACTATCTATATTTTGTACTGGCATCAGCTGAAACAGAAGTAATGAAGAAAAAATTAGAAGCTCTGGAAAGCAAAGGAGTTAGGACCAGTGGAAGCCTTAATTAGAGGCAAACTTTTCATCAATTGTCTAAATATGAAATCTTTGGATAGTCCATTTAGTTATACCAACTACTGGTGTGACGTGGTAAATCTATCATTGGATATCTTAGGGAAATGGTCTAGATTGGCTGAGTATCAAACTTCCAGTTCTATTTTCAATCCTATACTCTCATGTAGTGTATTGTCATCTTCTATACTTCCTCTATATTTACTCAAAATTTTCTATTCGATATATATATATATATATATTTTTTATTTCTGATTTCCAGAAAAATGTAAACGTTTTACCTCTCTTTCTCTCTTGATAATTTAAAATTATCCCTTCTTTTCTCATGGCTCCCATTTTTCTAATTTTGTTTAACTCAGTTCTAAAGTCTAATCAGGCTAGAAGAAGAAGATGAAGAAATACGAAGAATAAGTGGGTCTCACTATGGCTAATAAACAATTGGGAGCAATTGGTTAACACTGGTTAACATGGAAAGAGGGGTAAATTTGATATTTCAAAATATCAAGGAAGAAGGAGAGGGAGAAGTTTTTTTTTTTTTGGGAAATCAAGAAAACAAAAAATTTGAGTAAGGGGGTTGGAGTAAATTTGGGTAACTATAGAGGAGTGATAGAAAATTTCCCTATTTAATTTTTAATCATCAGCTCGTGTCAATATTCACCTTCTAGTAGTCTCTTTTTTTTTTTTCAAAAGTCTTAATTTGCAAAATTCATCAATGCTAAAGAGAACAGTTACTAAGATTCTCTTTCCCAAAGGGTTGGTCCAACGGTGAATTGTCATGGGTAAAGCACCTTAGGAAGTGTCTTACATTTGTTCGAATCACTAGGTAGCACCTTTGGGGTTACTCAAAATGGAATTACTTTTTGTTTTTCAATTAATCCCACTAATGACCCGATCCAATCATTTGGGGCTCAGTTGGACCTGGGGGAATATTAGGATGAAGAAACCATCGTTAGCAAAGAAATAAAAAATAATAAAAAAAAAATCTTAGTGACCGTTCATTTAGGTGAAAACATCCTCTACCGCGAGTGCACCGGTGTGACGAGCATCGGACGGCTGAGACAATATTGGTACGATGATATCAAACACGTATCAATATTGTCTCGACCATCTGATGATCACCGCACCGCCGCACTCATATGATGAAGGTTAAAAAAATATTTTAACCTTCCAAACATGCAATCAATGTATCATCGTATGATGAAGGTTTAAAAAAATATTTTAATAGTCATAGCCATTGATCTAGCAAACCTTAGTGATTGCCATGATTTAAAATGTTTATAAATGAAAAGTTATAATCTGATTCATAAATTTTAAAATACTAAAAAATGATGATTGAATCATATCCTTCCAATTGAAAATTTTCAAGAGATATAAAATGTTAGGATGGTTTCATCATATACTTTATGTATTCTTGTAAAATTGATTTTTCATTTCACTTGATTGACAGTTTCTATGTTAAGGCACCCCAAATATTATATATTTCAAAGTTAGGTAAGCTTAGTGTGGTTATTTGTAATGTCAGAAACCTCATACATAAATTTTCCAAAGAATAATAATAAACAATTTTGACAAAAGGGCAGCGTGCTGTTGGGTGGTTTACCCTGTGTTACTCTCTCTATCCCTCTCTTTTAGAACTGATCCCAATGTGGCAATGCCCGTCTCATACCAAATCTCCTATTGGTTGAGCCACTAGATTTAAGAATACTGATGGTGTACCCAACCCTCTCCCAACAATTTTTGGTATTCATATATTAAAAGCAAATACATTTTCGATGTGTACGCTTAGAGACATGGCGCTTGAGCCTCGTGATGTTTTAACAAAAATATTCATATAAATTGAGAAAAATAATAATAAAAGAAGAATTTTGGTTTGTTCATGAGTCATGTAATAAAGTTTAGCCACATCATATCTTGGCTCAAGTCACTAACTTAGCACTAAGATTTTGTAGTCTGTATTGCTAAATTAGTTTGAGTTCATAGAGCTTTCAATGTGAAAGGAAAATAAATAAATTAGAAAATTTCTGATAAATTATCTTCTTCTTTTTTTTTTGGTGAAGTTGACAAATCATATCTTCAATAGTGACCATAAAGGAATTGATTGGCAACCTATGAGGGGGATGAATTGGAATGGATATATGCATTAATCACTCTTTTGAGAGAGAGATTTTAGTGGTTGAACATTTTTTTTGATAAAAATTTAGTGGTTGAACTTGAACCCAACATAATGTTTACATCCACTACTAAGGATTCCAAAGTGAATAAGGGACTCTTTGGCCGTATTCCCTAGAACAATGATACATTTTTTGATAATTTAAAAAAATAAAAATCCTATATGTTGGCAGGATTGGAATTGAAAGTTTTAGACAAGAGCTAGTTGCAAGGACTATGAAAGGCAAAAAAAGTGGGATAACATATCCAGATGATCTGGACAAATTCTCAACGGAGAAAGCTTGGCCTTGGTCCTCTTTTTTTCAAATTTTTGGCTCCTACATCTATTAAACCTACAATCCGGACGAAATCAAGCATTAATGAATGTCCTTTTTTTTTTTTTTTTTTAAATGTTAACTTATAAAGAGTTGTTAAGAAATTATTTGCTATATATGTATATAACTCTCTCTCTCTCTCTCTCTCTCTCTCTCTCTCTCTCTCTCTTTAATAATATTTTTATTTCTTTCTTCATTAGGAAGAAAAAACATAAATCTTATGATTCTTATTCATGCAGGAGAGAGTATCTTGATCTTATTCACACAGTGCTAGAACATTGGTATCAAAAAAACTCCATGATGATTTCGTGTGAACTAAGCACTCCTTAGCTAATCAAAAAATTCTAATAGAATATGAGAAAAGCATTTCTTGGTGATGTTTGATAGTAAAAAAAGAGGCTCCTTGATCAAATTCATCAGATCAATGATCAACCCAAAAGGCACTACTTATCGGTTTTGGACGTAAATTGTGTGATCCTAATTCACACAGTAGAAAATTACTATGGTTCTTATTCATATGGAGCCAAGACACTGATACTAAAAAAAAACTTGTTAATTCTAGGCAAATGGTTGAAAGCAGCCATACTGATCAAGTAATAAAATAAACGAGTTCTTAGTCGGGAAAGAGATCTTCATGGTATTTTATTTCATAGTTTTTGTTTCACATGCCTCACAACATATTTAAAAGGACTGAGTTTTCCTAAGGCCATGGTTCACTGTGGCCCATTGTGACCAAATACAATAAGAGGGAGAGAGGTGAGAAGTGGTGGGGGTCACATCTGGACCTTCCCATCATTCAGCCACCAATGAATGAAAACTTTGTTTTATTTCAAATGCCCTCTTCTTTTTGTATTGCTTTTATCATGTTCAAGAATCTATTTGAAGTCTACCAATTAAAAAAAAAAAAAAAACCATTTAAAGAGGTATGAAACCCCATTAACTTCATCAGAAACAACGTTGATATAGTCATGATGATGAACATTTAATGTCCACTCCATTTTCTACATCTCTTCCAATGTCTTTTTCAAGTAACGATTCTTTTTCTCAAATGCATTATTCCCAAGATATTTACAATAATTCTTTTTTCCTACATTATATATGTATCTTTTGGTTTGAAAAGATAGAGTTGATAATTTGTATTTTTGGAATTTGTGGATGTGTTATGACAAGTCTCCATTGTGATTTATGGTCCTCTAGCAATGAGTGAGTTCCCAAGAGACCCAAATTTAAGTGGTAATTTCTGACATTTGTAATCTTGTATTTTTCTTCATTTTGCTATTTTATTAAATTTTTTTATTTATTGAGCATCATCAATATGGTATCAGAACAAGTTTTGATTTTTGCGATGAGTAAGTCTCCAAATTCAATCTGAGATACACTCGACAATGAAAAACATGGTAAATGGTCAAATCACCACTTTTGTCACAGTTTCAAACTTGAGGATGAGTTCTTTCAAAGAAATGACAAATTATAGTCATGATTATAAATATGTAGTGGCCATCCCATTTTCTGGCTCTTTCTAATGTAAGAATCTTTTTATTTTTATTTTTATCAAATGCACTATTAATTTTTAAGAGATTTTCAATGGCTATATTTCAACAATTCTTGTTTTCTTTCCCTATGTGTGTGTATCTTTTGATTTGAAGAGATAGAGTTGATAATTTGTAATTTGGAACTTGTGGATCTATCATAATGGGCTCTCATTGTGAACTTGAGGTCCTCCAATGGTAAGTGAGTCCCCAATAGATCCAAAGTTAAAAGTTCAACTGACATTTTCTGATTGCCATTCATTTTCTATGGCCACTTGTGCTACAATCTTTCTTTATTTTATTTATTTATTTATTTTATATGTAAAGTGAAGGATTCTTAATTAGTAGAGTAATGAATGACCCACAAAAGTTCACCAAGATCATATACATGTTCTTTTACCCCAATAATATTTGCACTTAATTAAATGACATATTATTCAAGAGGGACCACTCCAACATAGCTGAATAAAGATCATCTGTTTGGTAGGGAATTTTATAGAACTTATCCTTAAAAGCTAGCCATTAAGGAAATGGTGTTCAAGTATTTATAAGTCTCCATATTGAACTACCCATTGTGAGATTATAATTACTTCCACCATCCGTGTGGATTCTCAACACTGATTAGCAAAAAAGAAAAAAACAAAGAGTGTATGGATGTGTTACCAAAAAGGAAAAAAGGAGGGGCCAAGAGTAAGGAGGCTAACCCCCGTCTATGTTTGGGTAATTTTAATTTTGATCACTCGTGTACCATTATATATGACATATTAACCTAGGGCCCAGCGATGGATCTACCAATTCGTTGATGCCCCAGTAACAAAGATAACACATAAGGTGGACGGATTCCTCTGAGCCTCAAGGCCTTGGCCTCTACAGCCCTTCAGAATTAGTCTACAAACACAAGCAATGGAATACAAAACATCATACATCTAACATGTCTTAGATTATCTAACATATCCTAGATTATACAACAGAAAAGTTTGACTTTTGCTTTGATGTGGTCATTAAGCGATCTCTGGTACTTAAATAGTCCACACTGTTCCTCATTTCCTGCACATTTTGGATTTGTTTCCATTCTTTCCTATGGAATGGATGCTGAGGGATTTAATTGCTCCAGTACCCTTGAAGACTATGGACCATCTCCCCATGCGCCAACATGTATCCCTACGCCAACCTCCAGTTTTGGAATTGCCAAGCCCAAGCCCAAGCCCAAGCCCAGTCCCAGTCCCAGTCGAATTAAAATTATTAAGCTACAGTAGTTGGGCTCCAGTTTCTCAGGTTGGGCCTGGCAGTCTCTGGTGGGCTTAACAACTGTAATGAATACATTGCGGATTGTGGCAATAAAATCAAGACATGACCTATTTACTAGAAATGCTTACCGTCATCCCAATCATAAATCCTTCAACAAAAATAATTTTATTATTTCATTTTGAAATAATATAATAAACCCTAACTTAATTAACTAAGTCGAAGATCATAAAAAAGTAAAATAAACAATAAATGAAAAGAGAAAAACCACCATTATTGGAATTAATAAGATATATTAATGTATTAACTTTGTACCACTATATTTCTACCCAAATAAATTAATAAATAAAAATCCGTATCACTATATAATACTTTTTTGGGGGGGGGGGGGGGTATCCGCTTATAATACATTGCTCTATAATATCAGTGCAGGTGTGTGTATAGGTCATACAATCCAATGTACATATATCATAAAGGTACATGAAATAACGACTAGGGTTTTTCCCCCCCCCCCCAACGCTTTTCCCTACTGAGGGCTTAGGCTTGGGCAAGTTTTGGTTAGCCCTAATCAATCAACAAATCTCAGCCAGACTTTTTTTTTTTTTTTTTAGCCTAAACTATATTATATGGTGGAAACCATACAAAATGGGTTCTTTATATTTGCCTTGAATTCTCGTGATGGCCATGCCGAAAGTGGAATTATAAGTCAAATGTGTAATTAATTTTTTTGCTCTAGAATTTTTTATTGATCCTGCCCTTGAAAAAAAATTCCAAATGATTTGATAGCATATTGCATACAACTTGAGAGAGAAAAGCAACAATCAGAAAATTTGTTTGTAACCAAATTGGTTATAATAGATTTCACAACCTCTTTTTCTAACACCCATCTCTCTAGTTTGTGCAGTTTAGAGTTGGGGATAAGGTGGATAGTTTCACTATTGGTTTGGCCCAATTGATTTATGTGGCTAAGCAATTGGCTTAACTTGAGCCAAAACCACAAAAATATTGGGGTAGGCTGTTCTTAAGCCAAAACCTGAGAGCTTGTCTTTGGTCCATTTGATTCATGTGGCTTGGCAAATGGTTTAACTTGAGCCAAAGCCACAAAAATATGGAGGCAGGTTTTACAAAGACAAAACGTAAGAGCTTATCTTCTTCTACCTTTGGAACTCTACAACAAAAAGAAATGAAAAACATAAAATTTAAAAATTACGAATTAAATTCTCAATGTTTTCTTATCATCCGAGCTAACCAAACAAAGTTCTGATGACAATGTCATTGTCTCGTCGGCCATTGGTGATTTTTAGGCTTGATTTGGTGTGATTTTTATTTCAATTTCATGGGATGAATTTTAATGAATTTTATTTCTGAAATTGTTTAGTTTGATTTTTATGCCTTATTTCAGTGAAATAGAAATCAAAGAATCTAAGTTTTGGGGTTATTTCAGAATTTCTATTCCATTGGATTTCAATATTACTCTTTAATGAGCACGTGATTAATTTTATAGGCAAAACACAAATGTCGTTAAAAATAAAACACTACCCTTTTCCTTCTTCTAATGGTATACACCACAATTTTGCCACCACCACCACCCCTTTCTGGCCCCGCCATGGCCCTAGCCCTAGCCCAGCCCAGCCCTGCCATCACCACTACCACCATCTCCCAAAGAAATATAGAGAATCTAGCTATTCGCATAAATTAAACTACCAAATGGATTTCTTAGTCTTAAAATATTTCAGATTAATGCAAACTAAAATAATTTTAATTTCTTGACAAAAAAATCTATTTGTTGACTATTTCACGAAACAATCTACAATTGAAATAGAAATCACACCAAATCAAGCCTTAGAGACTAAGTCATAAATTGATTATGGCTGATTTACCTTAGAGACCAAGTCATAAACGGATTATGGCTGAATTAACCTCAAGCTTTGGTTTTATGGTCTGAAATATAAAATCATTCCACCAATAAAATAAAAATCATAACCTTGGTTGTTTGGGGTTTAACTCTGAATAAAAACCTATGGTTCTTGGATTGGAGATTCAGTTCAGTTAAATGAATAATCAGTATTTGATTAGGAAATTAATTTTTGAGTTTAAGCATAAATATTAATGCCATAAGATGACTTGATTGAATAATGCTTAGGAACCGTTATATTTTGTTTTCAGAAACGTGTTTTTTAGTGCTCATAAACAAAAAAAAAAAAAAAA
>NC_056558.1:11009153-11027078 GCF_013358625.1 Macadamia integrifolia | reverse complement strand
AAAAAAAAAAAAAAAACCTAAAAAACAATTTGATTTTTCTATTTGGTCTCACTTGTTTTTTTGAAATAGAAATAGAAATTTATGCCTATTTTTCTGTTTTTAGAAACAGGAATAGAGAAACAAGTCAGACTTATTTTTCTGTTTCTAAAAACAAGTGGAAGGGACAAAAACTGTGAAAAAACCCGATACTTCACTTGACCTACTCCAATCCCAACTCATTGTTGAAACCTCTCACTATCTAGAAGCGGTAACTCCAACCTAGTTGCGAAGCTTACAGTTCCAGTCTGCCTTTATCATTTTGAAGCTCATCTTCACAAAGCATACCTGCAACTCCTATGTCACGCCTTCACTCGTGAGATGCATACATGTAACATCATGCATTCACTCATGTCTTGAACCCGACTACACTATGAAAACATTTTGGGAAATAAAAAAATCAAGCACCTTTTTGTAATTCCAAAAATCGTTTTTTAACACAAACGGAAAAAGTTTTTTGTTGTTTCTAGACATAGAAACAACAAAAACGAAATTAAACGGGCATTAGAGTACTTGATGAACCCATGTATGGCATCCCTGCTCTCTAAAACTTGCGTGTAAACCTTCTTAGACCAAATATGAGGGGGGGGTCAAATCCTCTCCAGCTGTTGAGACGCTTAGCACGCATCTGACAGTTGAGAGTTAGGAGGACTTAGGTGTGCACGCTCATGTGTTGGGTTGTGCGTCCAAGTCCTCTCAGTCGTCGGATGCCATGTTGGACATCCGAACGGTTGAAGAAGATCTGAATCACCTCTGGAGGAATGGCAAGTTGTAGATCTATTTGGTTCATCAAAATTATCTTTCTTAGCTTAGCTTGGAAGAAAGTAACAAAGATAAGAAGGGATGGAAGGAAAAGCAGATAAATTAGAAAGCTAATGGGATGGGATTGGAATCAGTTAAAGGCATGATGAGCTGGGATTCAAAATTTGAAACAAAATGGAGGATAATAGCAGAAATAAAAGGTGTCTCCATCATTAACTTTGAAAATATCTTATACAATCAACCTAGCCTAACTTGAAATTACAGAACCTCCATCCAACCAGCAATGGTCTTTTTTTCTTTTTTCGGAATTTATTCTTTTATTATTATTATTATTATTATTATTATTATTATTAATATTATTATTTCTTTTAATATGGTAAGGTGGTCATATTTAGAGCCTAGAAGTATAATCAATTGGGGAGGGCTGGTTCGATCAGGCTTAATTGGATTTCTCTATTTTAAGATCTTGCATCGTGCCTAAACCATTTAAGCAATCATTCTTCATATGCTAGGCATGAACCCATTTATAAATGATAGATCAAGTATCGATCTTTAATCATGCTATTAATAATCGGGCTAATAAGTTATAGATGGTTTCTAAATGGGTTAATAAGACATTTATCTCTAAACGAACTTTAAAAGTGCCTAGCTTGCTGCTTCTTCTTCTTCTCTCTCTCTATTTATTTTTTATTTATATTATATATATATATATATATATAAAGTCTAGCTTAGTAAACAGCTTTAAGTGTGCTTTAATCATGTTGGGCTGAGTTGGACTATTAATCGATCGGTGCAGAACGGATACCCATTCAGTAGCAACCTTACACAAAAAATGATCAAATGTTAAATGACCCGGCTTGAGCCCAACACATGTTTAATAAACAGGCTGGGCCAGTTTTGGGCTTTTCTGATCGATCTTGGTGGGACTTGCTTAGTGCGATTCTAAAATCAACACCCCCTAAATTATTAGAGTTTATATAATAAAAATCCTTTGAAAAATCTACAATTTTTTTTACATTTGTTTACGAACAATTACGCTTCAACATTCAATGGAATGGCATCAAATTAGCAAAATTGGTCAAACAATATCAACATCGGCCATGATCAATATTAATTTTTAGCCGATCCTATACCAATGGATCAATATGAATAAAGGTAAAAAATAAATTTTTTTTTTTAAGGAAAACAAGTGTAAATCCATCAGATCTTGATTGATACGAGTTGTTTCAAATCGATAATGGTGGAGACCGATATTATATCCGATATCAATTACTAAATCCTTACAATGATTCAAATTAATTTCTACCAAAAAGAAGGATTCAAATTGATTTACCAAAAATGGAATTATTTATTATTTATTTGAAGGATTCAAATTGCATCTTAGCACACCATAACTCACGTCATTGACGAATAAGGATACCATAAAATAAAAATATATAATATTAATAACGGTAAACAAGAAAGCGAGAAGATCAAGAAAGAGGAAAGCGAGTTTTCTTAGGGAGAGGGGGAGAAGAGATGACTGAAATCCATAGCTGGAGCTCGTTTCGGTTCTTTGTTTTGCTCTCTTCGATTTCCCTGCAATTCATTTCAGGTACTTTTATATAATCACTCATTGCAAATTATTAAGTTATAGATGATAAAGATCTGACAAAACCTTTTGGTGTTTTGATCTGTTTCTTCCTTTTTCAAGATCTCTGTTGTTGAACCTACGGTATTGCATGTTTTTCTTAGAAGGAGAAGATTGGTTCTGAATTGAATTGAATTCTGTATTTTATGCTTCTTGGCGCTAAAAAGGGCTTATGGATCCGGAGATTTACGAAATTTGAAATTGATGCTGATGTAGTTTAGCTCTTTAGGGCAGATTTCTGCTGATTTAGGAAATTTGAAATTTATGCTTATGTAGTTTAGCTCTTTAGGGCAGATTTCTGCCTTTTCTTTCTCTGTGTGAGTGCTATAGGGGGCTTCTTATGGAAATTTGAAATTGTTCTTGGGAAATTCATGGTCGTGTGGTACTTGAAATCACTTCGGTGATGTTTAAGGTAATTTAACGTAATGCAAATGAGGGTTCTCAGGATTTATTTCCTGATGGTTTTGGGTTTGCCTTGGGCTCTGTGATTTTGTAATCTCATTACATTGCTTGTTGATCTTTGCTATTGCATGGTCTGTTAGTCTAGATTCTGTCATGAATCTCGTGAGTTGGAGACGGGGAACTAAATATTGAGGTTAGTATAGGTGTTGTGATACATGTAGCAATATACTAATTGCACTTTGAAGTTAAAATACAGTCCAGAGTGTGTCTTCTTACATGAGTAGCTTACTAGAGGTGTAAATGAGTTGTCTTTAAGTAGGTACTGGTATGGTCAAGTTTGATATCCTACTGGAAAACATTTACTATTATGTGAGGCATTGGTTAAAATAAAAATGTGTTTAATATGTGTATGCATCAATATACCATGACCCATTGCTAATTGGACAATGCTATTTGTCTCACCATCTGGCTTTCTATCCTTTCGTTAAAGTAAATATAAGGCATTAATTACCTTGATTCCTTCTGGAATTTTGTTATGTCATGTAATTTAAAAACAAGGGAACATGAGATATTTAGTAGCTTTTGAGTGGGATGGAGGTAAAGATTCAGTGAATTGCATGATATGGTTTGGTTTCATTTATCTTTGAAATACAAGTTTGGGCTGTATTTCCATTACTTGTTTATTTCCATGCCAATATGATGATTTTTTCACTTTGTGGATTTCTTCTTGATTATATATCTTTTTTTATTATCGTGAATAGCTATTCCAGTTGCACAAGATTTATTTGAAGAAAATATTTTCATTACATGGTCCTTTTTTAATCTGCAATATCCTCTCTTTGAGCATCTTTGAAAACTAAGTTTCAGTTCCTGCCGAAACTAGCACTCTATTTCATGAGTTGCTACAACTCGGTTTTGTGAGAGAAAGCTTCTCATACAACTATTTTGACTCTGATTATGTGCTTATTTCAATAATTGTCATGCAACATAAACTGAACGACTATTAACCACTAGTTTCTATATTTCGGTCAATGCTTTGCGGCAATTGTGTTATACAATTTCTCTATCTTTATCTCAGGCCTGGCTGATGATCCTGCCAATCAAAAAAATGATACAAAAGCTGAAACCCATGCTTCATCTAGTAGCAGCACTGGGCTCAGAGTACTGGGCATATGCATTGGAGTTGTGGCTGTTGTAACCTTATCTGTATTCCTGTTTAAGCTATGGCAGAAGAAGAAGAGAGAAGAACAGCATGCGCGCCTTTTGAGGTTATTTGAAGAGGATGATGAGCTTGAGCTTGAGCTTGGCCTTCGGGATTGAAGCATGTTCTTATTCATACTATGACTGTAATTTTGTCGAGGCAAGTTCTGTAACAGACATCTGGACCAAATCATCAATAGATTTAGCTGTTTCATCTTTTTGTTTTGTCATTCTATATGAAATCCATACCAGACTATAACTTGTTTTTTGGCAGATGGTTTTAGGTTTCTGGGATATCTTTTGAAATTAATGGCAATTCTGGTTGTAGTTGTTGATTCTTGACCACTTTAATGTATTTTTCTTTCCATGCGGTTCTTATTTAATTGCTGAGAGGGCAAGCGGCTAATATGAAAGGTTATATTATCTTCTTTATTCCTTTGCTGTAGGTAACCATGTTTTTTATAGTATATTAAATATGTGTGTCTTAAATATTGTGTGGAAGAGTATGGGGGATGAGATCTGGTGTATTATGCCTTCAATTTGAAAACAAGTTCGGATTAATTTTAATCCAACTCTATTCTGTTGTCCATAACCTTAATTGGTCTTTTGGCAGGACAAATGGAAAACTCATCAATGAGAGACCAACAAAAAAGGCAAAGAGAAATAATCTAATCTTCAAGGTACTATCCCACCAACACACATGGAAAACCAGGAGAAAAAGGAAAAGAGAGGCGTGATATGGTGTGAGTTGAAGGTACTAGAAGGACAAGTGAAAGCCAAGATTTAATAGGGTCAAAGTAGTGAGAAAAGACATTGATGCTTGTTATTTAATATAAGATATGACCTTAGGAGCTAAATAGTGGAAGAGGATCTATTAGTTTGATTAGGCATAGGTTTGTTAGGTAGGCTATGTCAGAAACAATGAGAGTTGATGTTTGAGAATGCTAAATAGCTGGAAGGAAGATATTTTCAAAAAGGCTCATGTGAATAGAAAACCTATGGCTTAATCTATTCTTCCAAAAAACACTATAACTTTATACCTCTTCTTGAGTTTCTATGGGTTATGTTTAGCTGAAATTTATGATTGCCATTGAACATGAAACATTCTGATTTTCAGAAGGGTGAAACTTTATTTCCATATGACTATATGATGTAATAAGTTAGCTTAGCTTAGGGACAGAACAGTCCTCAAAGGTCAATAGTTGAGTTATTTTATTTTCTTACTCTGATTTAAAGTGCTACTGGTCCTAGAACACATTGGAGTTGCAGTTGGATTTTTTCTTAAGCTGTTATTTATAGTTTTCTAAATCCTAGTGTGTTTGTAGGAAAGTTTGTAATGCCACACGTGGTCTGGTTGTCAGTCCTTTTGTTAGTATGGGTTCCTAGTTAGAATATGAATCGAAATTACTCAGATTCATTGGCCAGCAGAGGCCCCAGGTACAAATTGATGCAATGAAAAGTTTATTTCTGCAAGCTCTGTCCTTGGATACAGTGCTGTTTGGTTGGATTCTCAAGAGTCCAAAGAATCTTGATGGATTCCAAGGTCACAGCAGATGGATTCTTGCAAAACCTTTTTCTTCTGTTATTATTCTTCTTATTTTCAAATATTTCCCTCAAGTTTTCAGGTCAGTTTTTCCTACCTTGTGGAATACAGTTTTCTCTTGTTATTTCAGTTAGCTATATCATCATAATTGATTCAATATTAGTTATTTAGTTCTGAATTTGGTATTTAACCTTCTGTTACCAACTTACCATTCCCTCTTATATCTGTTTTCAGATTTGAGTTCATTCATTCATATTTATTTATAGATCTGAATGCTCTCTTCTGTTTTCTTGTTTCTCATAGCCTGTATTTGCTTTTCCTTTTCTAACATTTGACTAATTGTATCAGTGTTTCTAACTAATATTTTGGATTTTTTTTTTTGTTAATTTGTGGTTTTTGAATTAGAATCTTTTTTCCAGTTAGACACCCAATAGTCGCTCCCGCTCCTCTCCCCCCTCCAAACAAAGTGAAATCTGAAGTTTCTACATTTTCCATTAGAATGTTGGTAGCTTGGGACAGGATTCCCCACGACACCAGTGTGGGAAGGAATTTGCACAGCACACCAATGGCTGTCCTAAAAACGGTATTATCCACATAGCAGGGGAGAGAAAATAATAAAAACCCGTGTGAGAGGGAAATTGCACACTGGCCTCGTGGGGAAGTTTTTCCATAGAAGTTTTTTTTTCTTCTATAGACTTTGTCAAGAGAATTACTTCCACCAACCCCCAAATGACCTATGTTGCTCTGTTCAAATAGCTGCAAATACTGATTTCATGTTGCCTACTGTTGACTTAATTTTCTCTCTGTCGTCAAACAGGTTTACTGGCCACTCAATATTGGGATGCATCTTCCTTTGATGATTTGGAGTTGATTTTGTGATTCCTCAGAGGAGCAGGAGTTTCTATGATAAGGCACTCAAATGCTTCTCATTTCAACTTTGTAGTTATTGTAATGATATGTTTTAGAACAAGAAGATTTTCCTGGTAAGAAAATTCATCTCATTTTGTTGGACAGAGGTCATGATGTATAGAATTTTTGCACATTGTTTTATAGATTGTCTATTTTGCAGTTAAATCATTTATTTGATCGATGATTGCTGAAGCTGACTGATTGTGGGACGAACAATTGTTTCCATCTTTTCTTGTTTAATGAGAGTCTATGAGAAGGTTTTATTGAGAATATGAAATAGAAAACAGACAAAGGCTTTGAATACAACCCCCTCCCCTTTCCTGATACAAGACAAACCCAAAAATCCTGACTAAATCAAGAAGACGAAAAGGTTGGGGTACATTCACGGTTACAAAGGAACCAAAAAACCCAGTTAGATATGGTCTTGCTATCTTCTCTCTGGGCTGGCCCATGTGTGATGATGGGGATTTCTTCAAATCAACGCGCGACATGACACAGGTAGTCTACCGATTGATCTACATCTTTCCCCATAGCCTATTAGTGTATCTATGGTTCTTCTGTAGAAGTCAAGTATCATATCGCCTAATAAGATGGAGAGGAAAAAATCCCAGGGACAAATGTCTCTGCAGTTGATCCATTCTCTAGCATTTGCAACCTCTCCTTCCTATTTGATTTCCTAAGTTTCCTGTCTTATGATCTTCTATAAACCAAAAAATAGGAGAGCAGTCTACTATCGTGCTTTCTGATTAGATCTCACACACTTGAATAACTCAGTCAGACCACCAAACAAACATTCATTAGAATTTAAACAAAAATATATTTTGAATTGAAGGGGAGACAAACACAAATGAAATAGAAAAGTAGGCAACTGGAAAAAACAAGCAGAATAGTCTGAGGATTGCTCTATTATTTTATTTTATTTTTTTGGGACAAGTCAAAGGTTTCCATGCTATAAAATTCTTACCAAAATGGTGATTTTTTTTTTTGGTTGTAACATTTTGTTTGAATGGAAAGAAAGATGAATTCTTGCAGAACTCTCTCTTTTTTTTTCTGTTGTTGTTGTTGTAGCATTTTGTTTGAGTTGAATACTGTCCAAGGGGAGAATTATGGTTACATTCTACAGAGGCAAATTGTGCAGTGAAATTGTTGAATGGAAAATTATATGATTACAATTTGCATGATCTGAATTGAGGCTCGGTTTGGATTCCAAAAAGAGTTTAAACTGCTGGGAATTGTTCTAGTTTCATGTTTAATCAGGTATACGTTTAATCAGGTATTCGGATACATACTGGGAATTTTAGATGTATATCTCTGTATCTAACTCATGTGAAGGTAGAGGAATTCAATCTTCCTGAAACATGAGAGTTGCCTATAATTTCTCTTAAATGTATTAACAACATTTATGGTCATTTTAGAACTGTCTTGGTTATTTTTTTTTTCCTGAAGGAACTACATGGCCATCTTTGATGAATGAGTTTTATCATTCTCAAATGAAATGAAATTCTTGTTGGGTTTATCTCTTTTATCTAGACTGGATAGTTGGGTTTGGGTCAATAGTCTAGTTGGGTTGTCCATTGTGGGGTCTTCCCATTGGAATTGGAAGCTGTTTCCAACAGAATCAGAGAGGGTGTAGTCTCTCAAGGAAGTAGAGTCTTCTAAGGCATATTTGGGTTGAAAGAGATAAATTCCATGTCTTGAATGAGAAACCTTAATAACAAGAAAATACATAGGTGATCCAAATATTTGTTATGAAATCTGGAGTGCGAAAAATTCTTGAGTATAGTGATTGATGTAGAGTCCTCGTGGGTGATGATATGATGATATTGTTCACATTGATGAGAACTAGAGTAAAAGATGTTTTGTCTCTTCAAAGTGAATGAAGAGTAATTAGCTTTGGATTGCATGAAACCCGTATCAATAAGAGCATTAAAAATGAGAGAATGTAATTAGCTTTGGATTGCATGAAACCCGTAACAATAAGAGCATTAAAAATGACAGAGTAGACGTATACACCTCTTCTTCTAAATCACCATGCAGGAAGGAATTAAGAACATCAAGTTGATATAGTTGCCAGCAATGGACAGAAGCAATGACAAGTTTCGCCACTACTACAAATGTCTCATTACAGTCTAAACCTTTTGTTTGGGTGTACCATTTGGAAAGAAATCGAGTTAATTTTGCAGATCCATTAGGAGATAAGGTAGTGATGATCCATTAGGAGGTAAGAAATGACACTAGAGAGTAGATACCTGGAATGTGTGGACCATCCAAGCAAGAGGAAACTCATTGATTTGGCTTAGCAGTACCAAAATCCTTGAGATGAGCAGGTGGTGGCTTGGGCCCAGTTGAGTGAAGGGTTTTGTGGGTTGGCTTCATGGTGGAGGTGGGTCAAGGAGGTACGCGCATTGGGTAAAGGAGGGTCACTAGAATTGGATGATGAGAAGGTAGGAGTTGGATCAACTGCAGTGCCTATTAAGATAATATTGGAATGGTTAATGTCAAATATGGTCAGAAGTAGAACATTAAGAGTGGACAAAGTTGGCAAGGGACCTTCGCCTCAAGAAGTATGTGGTTCCGAGTTTGACTTATCTTACTTAGGGCTGCTTTCACGAGGGGGAGTTTAATGCTCTTCACTATTTTTTGGGAATGAATGATTCTCATTCAACCCCGATATAACCCTATCCATGCAGCTGTGGAGTCAATATGGATCCGTGGGACCAAGGATTAAAGTATCGGTATCGGTCGCCGTATCGGTCGGTCAAAATTAAGATACGTATCGGAGGGTATCGTATCGTATCGGAGATACGCTAAGATACGTTAAAGATACGCATATAAATGGATAGGGAACACATTTTTATACACTTTTGCATAAAAAAACAGTTAAAAAAAGTTATATATAACATGTAGAATGCATAAATACTTAAGTAGAGGGTATCGTATTGATAGACAAATATATTGAGTTGAAAATGTTCAAAATGATGAGGGTATCATATTGATAGACAAATATATTTTTTTGAGAAAAATCAAAATTTTCCATGGAAGTTGTAGAACACTTGTTTTTACATAACATATAAAAAATCTAAACATTTTTAATCATTGAGCATGAGTAGATCTAAGAAATTTGAAATAAATTGAAACCCTCATTTTCTCTTGAAAAAAGTTTGTAAATCCTTATAAATCCAATGATTTCATGTAATAATGATGCACAAAATGTGATTCTAAGTATGATGAACTAGGGGTGTCAATTCGTGGCCCGAACTGACTAAACCGATCGGGACCGACCGTTTATAGACCGGCCCGGCCCGGACCGTCTATTAAACGTGTCGGGCTTGAGCCCGGACCATTTATTAAACGTGTCGGGCTTGAGCCTGGCCCGTTTATAAACGGTCGGTCTTGGTTTTGCCACTTGGACCGTCGGGCACCCGATCGAGACCGATCGTTTAACACCCGATCGAGACCGGCCTATTGTGCACTGGCCTAGCCCGACCCTTTAATGATTGTAGAATACCTATTTTACCCCCCAAATTAGAAAGTAAAAACTAAAAAGTAAAAACATGTTCACATTTTAAATAATGGTTATATTTGGTATCATTTATTAATTTATTGTCATTTTTTTGGGCTTGCATGAGTGGGCCGAAATATAAGAGCACATTTTAAAGAGGGCCCGTTTAAAAATCGGTTAAAACCCGTTTAACATTAAACATGTCCGTAGCCCAATTAAGGCCCGACTAAAGCCCGATTAAGGTGGCCCGATTATAGCCCGAGGCCGACCGACCGAATATAAAGTGTACCATGCCCTCAATAACTAAGCCCGATTAGTTAAATGGGCGGACACGGTGTAGCCTTTGAAAGTCTTCAAGCCCGATTAAGCCCGACCGAAACCGAACCGACCCGACCGGTTGACACCCCTATGATGAACCTTAGATTTGTAAAAAAACTTGAAAATCTAAGATTAAAATTGAAAAAAGTGAGTAAAGATTCAAGAACTTACTATTCAAAATTTTCAACTTTCAAGTTCAAGGTTCTTCTTGGACTATGTTTTTCTCCTTCTTTGAACCATTCACTTCGACAATGTTTCTTTCAATCTACCATTTCAGTCTCCAAAAAGGTGTGTGAATCAAAGGGGAAGAAAGAAGAGAAATATAGAAAACTATTGGTGAGAGTTTGAAGTGTTTGTTTCAAACAATAAAAGGCACATTCACGGGAATTTTCATATTTTCAGTCGATACATACCGATACGGTACCGATACAGTACGATATGGCTCGATACTGCACGATACGGTCGATACATACCGATACGGTACCGATACTCTCGGGAATTTTTAGATTTTCAAAAGTTCGTATCGCAGAGTATCGTACGTATCGGTACCGATACGATACGGCACGATACGATACGTATGATACGGCGATACGCAAAAGGGGGCCCAAAATTCTATGTAGCGTATCGGTATGTATCGTGCCGATGCCTACCGATACGGATACGTATCGGCCGATACGGCACGATACGCACCGATACTTAAAACCATGCGCGGGACTAGTCAAGCCTTGGCCTGGGGCTCTGGATAACCATCGTTAGCCCAAAAAAAAAATAAAAAATGTTTCCATGGAAATCATCTCTACTAGTAAATTAAGGATAGTTTTCAATATTGAGAAGATGACATACCTTTTAAACTTGTGGATAACCTACAAAAATACATTTGCAGACACGAAGCCTAAATTTATCATGACAAAGATGAGAATTAGAGGCATCACATAGGCATCTAAAATATGGTTTTTTTGTTATTTTATAAAAGAACTTCAAAGTTTGGGTGTGAAAATTTTCAAATAAGCTTCCATCAACAAATCATCACCCCCAAAAAGATTTAGGGAGCCCTGCTTGAAAAAGTAAGACTCGTACAACATTAAGTGATGATGTTTACGGTGTACGGATCGAAACCAAAGTCTTCAAGAAAAACTGAGTAATACGATGCACGAGGATCCTGCTATTGCAGGGTCTAGGAGGGGAAAATGTAAGCAGCCTTACTTTTGCTTCGCGGGAGAGGTTGTTTTCAAGTTTTGAACCCATAACCAAAATGTTGCAATAACGCAACTTAACTGTTGTGCCAAGGCTCGATGTAAGCATGAAAGTGACGAATGAGGCGTATCCAATTTGAAATTCATATAAAAAAAATCCATAGTAAAATATAAACAATGAGATGGCTGAGGCGGTGATGCCACAAATAAAATGAGAAAAGGTGTAGAAAAGAATGATTTATGTTTGAGATCCGCTGAAGGTAACTGGGAGGGGCAAATGCACACGACCTTACCTCTTGCTTTGCAGGAGAGGTTGTTTTCAAGTTTCGAACCTATGACCAATATATTGCAATAGTACAACTTAAATTTATGGACATATAATAGTAAGGGTGTCAATCGGTTAGGTATTCGGTACGGTTTCAGTATGGTACATAAGCTCGGTCGTAGGTGCCGAAATCGTACCGTATCTGAAATAATTTTAACTTGTCAACACTGATACCATAATCAGTTATGTACGTTCTTCTCTACAACTCATTTTTTGTGACATCCATTTTTTGTGACATCCAGATTTTCTGATACCATATTAGAGTAATAGAGTTACACTTAAGACAGTATTCGGTATAGTTTGATATGTTGGATGGTTTTTATATGCAATACTGATATCGTACCATACTAAGAAAAATTCTTTTTCTCCATATTGGTACCGTACAAAATTAATTCGGTTCGATTCGATACCACTAATTTGGTACGGTATTAGTTTCAGTATTCGGTATTCTGTATTGATTTGACACCCTTATATAATAGATTATATTTAAATGAAAGGATACATAAAACATTGAAAAGTAATAGGTGCTGAGTGATAGAAATTGTGCCAATACAGGAGATGGAGGTGGTTGGATCATCAAGTAGTGTGATATGAGAGGAATGAGATGACAGAGAAAATGACGTTTCATATGATCGGTAGCACCAGTGTCAATAATCCATGTAAAAGGAGAGGCAATAAAAAATAAAGCACTAGATGTAGTTGAGAGATTGACCGGATAATACAACAATGGATTTAAATCACTCAAAGTATGTGCAGTCCATGAGAGAACAAAGGGATTCGAGTCTGGAGATGTTATGGTTGAGAAGATCGACATTGTAGGTGGTTGAAGGATATTAGGATTGAGCTAAGGCTGATACCATGATTGATTGCCTACATTTTCTATTCATGTGTAGTAGATAAATACATGAATTTGGAGTGGATTGCTCCACTAAATTAGAAATGGTTTGGATTTGATTGCTCCATTAAATCAAAGATGAAATTAAATAAAAATGTGATTAAATTCAAAATACAAATGAGATAATTTCAGTCAATACAACTAGAGAAAATAGATAATAAAAAATCTGAATTCGATTCGAATTCATATCCGGATATTGGATACGAATTTGAAATGCTTTTGATATCCAGATGCATGATGATTGGATACGGCATTATCCAAAAAAAAAAAAAAACCCACACAACTGATCGGAGCTGTGGAAAAAAAATTTTGGGTGAATGAGAAATATATTCAACAAACCCCAAGAAAATCTTCCACCCCATTAGAAAAAAAAAAAAAAAAGGTGAAAACTCCACAACAAAAACATCGGCCTAATCCTACAATAAAATCAAACTCGAAAGAAATATTTCTTTTTTATTTGTTTTTGCACGGCATGTCCTGTTTGAGCTTAGGATCCCTCTTCCTTTTAGGTCTATCCAAAAAAGATAGTGAGGATTGTCTTTTTCTCAATACACATATACTATTTAACAAAAAAAAAAAAAAACACCTTGATGAAATTAAGGTCTATCCAAAGAAGATAGTGAGGTAAACTAGAGCCAATTTCTACTGTCCCAGTGAGTCCAATCTCAGAAATGGAGCTTAAATTAAGGCTACCGGCTTAGCTCTTAACAGTCACATCATATACACTGTCAAATATTTTCTCACTTGTTACATGGTTTAGATTGGCCAGCTTACACATACTTCAATTAATTCTTGAAAAGATTAATGCAACAGCTGATCACCATTATATCCGTTTAAATTATAAATACATAGATGGAGAATCGAACCTGAGACCGTGCATCTATCCACCCAATTCTTAATTTATCTTAAACATCTGAACGACCCACGGATAAATTTAGACTTCACAGATAACTCGTTCGAATCAACTTTCATTGGCCTCCTGACATCAATCCAGATCTTCCAGAAGAATACAATTTAAAAGCCACTAAATCTAAATCTCAATCTGTCTCTCTCTTCTTAACTTCTTTTAGGACCACACCTGCTCAGGTGTTTGGACCACTTGTATTCATGTTACTCTCCAACTCATGTTCTCCAATAATTTTTTTTCTAAAACTGCAGCTTTTGACAAGTACCGCACCAAAAGTAGGATTTCCCCAAAAGGGGTGATGATTTATAGAACAACCATGCATGCGAGCCCATCTCACTCACATTTATGCAGAGAGCCATGCTTCCCTTTCTGATTCCTCGTCCACACTTATTTATTGCATCCTGTTCACAGTGGTGGTGGTACAAAGGCTTTTCTGACTTCTCTCCGCTGCATTATAATAATAATAATAATAATAATAATAATAATAATAATAATAATAATAAATAGGGTTTGGTAGAACACCTGATCATCTCCTTGGCCTCCTCCATATGAAAGCTTCTAAGTTTAATTAAAGAGGTTTCTGAAAACAAAAATTGAAAATATTTCTTTTTTAGTTTGCTTTTCAATTTACCATGGTGTATATTAAAGAAAAACTGTAAGTCAACCCTACTAGCACATTTGGCTTCGGGTTAACCCGACCCATTTCTTAATTTTGTTTGGTTGAGTTGGTGGGTATTCCTTTCGACCTTTTATTTATATATTTATTCTATTTTTTTTTATCTACTCTTATCTAAAAATAATCAAGTTATTAATGACTGGATGAAAGGTTTAGGAATTTTCACCCTTATAGTATGGCATAGTTATCAATTAGTATTTATAAAACATACTTTGATCGTTTTCTTAATTATTATTAGGGTATGGCATAGTTATCAACTAATATTTATAAAACATACTTTGATCATTTTCTTAGTTATTATTAGGGAGAAGGTTAGACACGCCATTAGCTTTTCTGGAACTAACGACTAAACCAATGGGGGCTTGGGATGCAAGGAGCATGGGGCCAGGTCATTTCTAAAGGTGAGAGAGAGAGAGAGAGAGGCTTGGAATCCTGCCCAACCTTCTCTCTTATTATTATTTTTAAGAAAATAGATAAAATACTTTTAGGGCGTAATATTTATTTTCCTTTACACACATGCATACACACACACATAGAAAGAGAGATCCTTGGGGCCATTTACACAGGGGTGTTTAGTGTTCTTCACTACTTTCGATGAAAGTTGAATGATTCTCATTCAACCCTGATATGACCCAACCCATGCAATTGTGGGGTCGGTATGAACCCGCGAGACTAGTCAGTCATGCCGAAGGCCTAGAAATCCTTCGTTAAAAAAAAAAAAAAGAGAGAGAGAGAGCAAGAGAGAAGATTGCATTTAGTCATTTGGTAAGTGACAAGTTGGTTTAAAACTAACATAGTTATTCATTAGATTCTCCAACACGTATATTTGAGGTAAGAAGACTAACAAGGATGATCCACGCATTAAGAGAAGCAAGTTACGTATTGATATGGAGCTTAGAAAATCCCAGAAGAAACCTCTCTACTTTTCAGTTCAACAAGAAGTAAGGGGATAAGATAGAACTAATGGGATACGTTTCTTGATGCTAATGGGAAATGACTGTGTTGGGCCACACACAAGATGCCTGTTTTAGGAAAAGTAACTCATTTTTAGCACAATGTCACAAAGTGAAAAACATTACATTTATGGTAATATGCTCAGCTAACCAACCTATTGTGATTAAAACCTCTTCACCACAAACAAAACTGATTTAGGTCATAACGTATTGAGAATCTCTTCCTTGAGAGAGCGAGAGAGAGAGAGAGAGAGAGAGAGAGAGAGAGAGAGAGAGAGAGAGAGAGAGAGAGAGAGAAGAGAGAGATGTCTATTTTGTGAAGTGATCTTCAAATGGCTTCTGTCACTCTCATTACCATAAACATGAGCATGGAATTTACATCTAATTTCGACATTAGAAATTCATTTGCCAGTAAGATGATATTATGATATCTTTTCATGTCATCCTGGATTCATTTTAAAAGTATGAGCCTAAAAGTATTATATGTATATCACACATGATAAACTCAACATGTAAATTTTAATTCTGATTTAAAAAATATTCAATACTATATGGTTCATATGTTTTGTCTTCATATGTTTTTTATTGATCATTAGTGTCTCTATAAAAGATACTTATTGAATCGTTAGTAATACATAAGCATTTCTCTTAGGATATTACTAGGAATAATATTTCTAACAACATATAAATCACTAAATTTGGTTTTATGATTTTTCAAAGATTTTGGGTTAAATTAGTAGAAGAGAATTAAAAATAATAGAAAATGGGTTCGAGAATTAAAACTATGTTCGAGCCAACATGCCCCAAGATCGGCCAAATGTTCTTCTTCGATCTGATACTCGATCACACTATCATCAATGTATACTTCGATGAACCTCCTAATCAAGTCATGAAAAATTGCGTTCATTGCTTGCTAACGATATGTGGCTCCTGTGTTTTTTGAGACCGAAGAGCATAACAACCCATTTGAAGTGGATAAAAATCTCTTGGGCCTCGAAATTCTATTTTTGGGATATCTTCCTCAGCTAAATCAAATGGTAGCTGGAGTTGACTTGAAATCGCCCAAGAAACCAATTCTTCATTTTTTTTTTCCGCGACTTCTTGGATGACATTGAACATTCTTTGTCAATTCCTCATTCAGATGAGAAGGGAAGACAAACGTATGTGAACTAGTCCCCGACTTGGCCACTTCATTTGCCTAGAATCAGCAATCAGGTTCGCCTCCCTGTAACAATGAGACAGTTTCCACTAATATGTTTAAGGATATTGATTTTTTTTTTTTTTTCTCATAGCCCTTGAAGGTGGCTCCACTCTTCCACTCACTTGGAAGACTCAACTTCTATTAAAACTAAAAAAAGCTCTTAACTTTTCATTCTAAAAGATAACCCAACTAAAGTATTTAAATCAATTCATCAATCGATCTAAATAATAACCACCAAACCCAATAAATAGTTAGCTCGTATGTGCATCTTCTTTACATTTATTGCTCCATTGTGATGATTCTAGAAAATGATCTGCCACCCAAGTGTATGGTGCATGTAGCAATTGAATCTCCTACCCATGGTTAGAAATAGCAGATCATAGATAAAGCCAATTCGAGTTGGTTGGTCAATAAATGGCAAAGATATGTAGACATGGGCCACTATACACTTAGTGATAGTTCAAATTCAATATTCCCTGGGTCCTTCCATATCTACTATGGAGGGAACTTTGGACTTCAAAATTTGGATCTAGTTGGATAGATAACTAAATCTTCTTTTGAAAACAAACAACCTATGGATCCTATATATAAAAGCGTCATGCTTCCAACATCATATGCTTAAGCTCTTTCCCTAGCTACAACCTTTTTCCTTCAACCTTGACTCCTCAATTATGATCTCTTATAACAGTTAATACCCCTTGGCTTGCTGAAGAGGTTATGGTAAAAACCTAGATGTTTCTTCTATATAAGTGATATAATCATAGCACTATGCCAGCTGGATGAAAAAAATAGGAACAATTTGATCGATGGGTCTCTTAAGAACATTTTAATTAAAGTCAAAATTTATATCCTTTAAAAAAAAGGGGAGAAGGTTCCTTTAAAGGCATTGTGGTTCATACACTAGCTTAGAGGCCAATGGAAACACTAGTAAAAGCATCAATACTGGTGGAATTTCCGTTTTTCATAAGGGGTGAGACAGTCATATCACCACCCTTCACTGTGTCTGGGCACAGGGGCCCATTGCCTTTTAGGCTTCTTTTTCTAAAAGAAAAAAATTATATAAAAAATATTGCTGCATTGCCATTGTACAAGTTCCTCTATACCCTCTTACCATATAAGAAGACAGTGGGACCCACACTATTATTTCTCTCTCTTGTTCTAATTTGTGGGCCCATATGAATGATACCATTTTCCAACCCCTCATTGATAATAGTGTGCAAAATCTTTCTTACAATATTCTTGTAGGAAACCCTCGTTCGTTCACTCTATATACTCCAATTGAATTTTCCCTAACTAGTAACTTCAGGGTAGGGATGGTAATGGATTGCGTTATACTTTTGTTCTGGTTAGAACACTTAAAAATAATAATAATAAATAAATAAAATTGAACCTAAACCTAATTATTGTCAAACATGGAAGAAACTGAGAACATATAGAGTATTACAGGTTTTTTTTTTTTTTTTTTTTTTTTTT
>NC_056558.1:11002176-11009133 GCF_013358625.1 Macadamia integrifolia | reverse complement strand
TATTATAACTTGATGGTCATAGATTGGACAAGAAAACAACCTCTCCACAAAAAGTAGTGGGAATAAGTTTGGTTTCAGATATGGCTCATCAACTCTCCCAAGACTTGTCAAGATTTAGGTTGATTAATCTCAACCAAAATTTGAAATGGAGTTATAATCCAGGAATTCAACAGGTCTATTTGCTATTTCTAACTAAAAACAAGGTGGCTAGAGACTAAACATTACACGTGAGATTTCGAATGTGTGGGAGGATTCTTGGTCTGATGAAATCATTATAATTGATGCTTGTAATCAACCCTCGACTTAGATGAAATCATTGTAATTGATGCTTGTACCCGTCAACCCTTAGGGAGTGGCTCTTTTAATTACCCCAACCCCACCTACAAAGAAAAAACCTAAAGATGGCTCTCTCTCTCTCTCTCTCTCTCTCTCTCTGAAAGTAGCACCAAATGTGATATTGTGAAACCTTAGTTTTATGCAAGTCTCCTGAACTCCTAATGGTGTAGCTCCTCATGAAACATAAGGACCGACCACAACTTTTTTTTTCCTTATTCTAATTTGCCTGAACTTTATGAGAGGTTTACATAAGTTGCGTGCCATAAAGGTTCATACTAGCAAAACATAAAAAAGAAACAGAAAAATAAGGGTTTGATTATTTATCATCGTGCCTTTTTCTTTTTTTTTATTATTATGGGTAATTAATCAAATTTTATAGAGAAAAGGTTTCAGTGATTTTTTCAAGGCTCACCACAAAGGCTTGAGTTGTGGAAATGCAAACTTCTTTCTTTTGCTGGAAGGTTGGAATTGATTAGAGTAATTATGCATCATACATCTTATCTATACTGGCTGGTGCATCTAAGATCCCTGGCTAAGTCATCAAGAAGAAAGGGGGTCTTGGCTTGAGAAGGGTGAAAAATGTAAATAAAACTGATCTACTGAAGCTTCTTTGGAGGACTGCTGTGAAGAAAGGTCTATGGGTCAAGTGGATTTACACGGAATACCTCAAGACAACTCTATCAGGACTGTTTCATATGCTTCTATTAATGCTTGTCGGATTTAGAGGAAGATTCTCAAGTATCGTCCTTTCATTATTGATTTTATTAAATGCGCGATTGAGGATGGCTCCACAACTTGGCATTCAATTGGAGCCCTTCTCTTAATCTTTGGTGAGAGAATTAGATATGATGTTGATTCTGATAGACTGGCTTTTGTGTCTTCATCATTCAAGTGACTTGTAGACTTAGCTTCTTTAGATCTAGCTCATGTTGAGGACCAACTATCTCTTGAAGACCTTCTAGGCGTGGGGATGATGTCCAGTGGCGGGGTCACTCTAATTCTTTTACTTTGACCTCTAATTGGGACTAGGTTCAGCCCAAATTCTTGGTGGAGTATTGTGTGGTTTAAACATCATCACTTGGTGGGCTTTGTCTAAAACTCTGGCTACTCAAGAGTTTCTTAGGCATCAAAATCTCTCTATCACAAACTGTAATTCTTGTTCGAACACGAATGAGACATTGACTGTTTATTACAGAATCTTGGACAAGTAATTCAATAGTTTGAGGTCAATTTGTTTCATATTTTTTTGCAATTTTTTTTTTTTTTTTTTTAATGAAAGTAAATTTATTCAAAGGAACGGAAAGAACTCATGGATGCCAAACATTATTCTTGAATCCAAGGATAGGAAATTGACCAAACTATCTTGCCCGTCACAGACAAGGCCCTTCTTACCAGGGAATCAGCTAAGCTGTTAAACTCTCTTGGAATGAAAGAAAAAATACAAGAGTTAAAATAGGTCTTCAAATGGAGAATGTTCTCCAATACGGGGTTCACAATCAAAGGAGCTGATGATGTTCCATTGTTCAAGTAAACGATAATATCTATGTTGTCATTCTTCACCACAACATGAGTGATATCTACAAAAATTGCTTCTAATAGAGATCAGCGGATTGCTATTGCTTCACCCACCAAAGCCCACTGAAACTGAACTAGATATGAGATGGCAAAACAAGGGTGGCCTTGATGGTCACGACAAATGAATCCTAAACCTCCATGCATTGATCCAGGAGGAAAACTTGCATCAAAGTTAATTTTGAAATAATTTGCAGGAGGTTACTCACATTGAGAAATTGAGAGAGCGCTTGAAGGAGATGTTGAAGCCAAATGATGGGGAGGAGAGATGATTTAATAATATTCTTTGAAATGATTTTTAGCTGCTTGAAACGAATATGCAATTGCTCTCTTATGCCCATGATGTTGGGAAAAAGTAACTCCATAAAATTGCAACTTCTAAAAATTATTATTTCAAATTCATAACACTTTATATTTTTATTATCAGGATATGTCATATAATATTTTCTTAACACTCACTGTGATCTTGAGAACTTTTAACGGATAATAAGTTGGATTCAAAGATAAATATTTTATGAATTCTCAAAAATGCTTTGAGAATCCAATAAGAAAATTAAATGATGTGAATAATAATAGTATATTATATTCTTTGGAAATCAACATAGTACTTAGAATATTGACTAAATATAATAATTCTTCATATTTGAAAATAAATTCTAATTTGGGGGTTTTCGACCTCAAAAACAGAACTTTTCCGAGTTACTTTGATCATCTATTCAAGCTGATTCTTTGTAAAATTGGTCTTCTAAGTGGGATCAATTTAAATCCCCTAAAAATATCTTATATACCCCCTTATTTCATTGTTTCCCAGTAGTATTTTTTCGAAAACTAAAAATTGCTCGTAAGCGATAAAGGGAACCTTTTCTCTAAATTTTTTTCTTCCATAACAAGAACGAATTTGGTTGCAAAAATATAAGCATCCTAAGAATCACCTTGTGAGAACAAAACAAAATTTCCTCAAATCTGGCATTCATTCTAGTCTTCAATGCAAAACCAAGTTACTACTTAATTAGATCTTTAAAGCCAAAAAGAAACTTGGGATTTAAGTTTAAGTATATTTGGCAAGTCCGGAAGTTGCTTTGCAGGAAGGCCTATGATATCTATGCCCCATCGAAATCTTTAATGAAGGACAAAACTAAATTAAATAACACTCCTCCAAATGGGCATTCGCTCATGCAATTTCTAAATTTTAGAAGTTCTAAAACCACCCTCATTGCTTGTATCCTGAATTTTATTCTTAGCGAGAAAGAATCCTATTAGTCTGCACCCTCTATGCCGAGACACAGCTAGGTGTGAAGATATTCAGCTGCCCCGTACACTGGGTATTTTCACCCAGGCCCAAACAGGACGTAGAGCGTGCAAGCTGACTGCGTTCTTTTGGGCTTTCTTTTAATATGTGTTTCATTCACCGAAAAAAAAAAAGGGAACAATTTAAAAAAGGCAATGAAATCGGTTAAATAGATTCGGAGGACCCATCCTGTTGTAAAATGGAGTGGGTCTAATTAATATGGTAAAATCGGGTTTAAGATTTTAGAGATGTGTTTTCTATTTGGGAAGACACTTTTGTGTCTCGACACAGAGGGTGTAAAATGATCACCACATTCCTCCTTAATGATCTCCAAACGTACACTCTCATTGACTAGAGTGCTGATGCAAGGGCCATGTTCGTAAACAGAAAACATGTTAATTTTCATGTTTTTATTTGAAGGGTGATGGGTCAGTTTCAAATTTTTACTAAGAATGGACCTTCAGAATTTTATCTCTTCCATTCTTCACTCTTCCGCCTGGGTATGGTATCTCATGACTCCTTAAGTCGCGATCAAATTGGAGTCAGGTTCACAAATCACAGTAGCCAAAATCCAAATAAAACCTTGTTTCATACCTTTCTCATAATTCCCATTGACATCTTAAGAACAAGTCAAAGGAGACAATCTCATCCCTCCACACAACATTGGCCGCATTACATTTGGAAATTATAGAAACCCTAGAGAAACCGTAGAGTCATACTATGATTGCCAGCTTTTATCAGAATTAATATGAGTTCATGAGTTGTGTTCTAAAATTTGGGGACAGATCCAACTTGACTTACTTGATTAGTAAAAGGAAGGTAGAAATCTGAAAATGAAGAAACTGCATGAATGCATGATCAAACTAAGCTTATAATTATTGCATTGCTCTTATCCAATTTTAATTGGAAACAGATCTTGTCGGTTCATAAAAAATATCTCTAGGTTATTATAGATGGGCTCTTGACCCGACCCATTTTTGGGGAATGGAAAAGGTACCTCCTCAGAGGCAAAGATACAATTAGTAATTGGTAGTGGGCACCAAATTAATAAGCTTAGATGTATTAACAGATATATTATGGTTAAATTCTTTCATCATGGCCCACATTGAGTGATTTCAAAATACACCCCAAATATCTATCACTTGGCATATTAGATGAGGTCCAAATTTTTAGGTTAGGTAGACCACACTGTCTCTTGCTTAATTACATGTAAACTTGCAGCTCACACATAGTTTGCTAGGTGGCGAAATAGAGGTGTATGAAATCCAAGATCATGGAAGAGTACATAATAGAGATTAAAGCATGAAGCTGGCATGGGCATAAACAATGAGTAATGAACTCATGCCACACCTCTATTCTTTTGCTGCTTCATCCCTTATAAACCCCTTAAACCTCTAATTGGTAATGAACTCCCTACAAGACCACTATTAACATATATTGCAACAAAGAGAGACTTGATTAATAGCTTAGATGCCCAACCAGCAATTCCATTGGATCTGCCATAACTGCCATCAGCAATAACAAGATGTGAAACCCCTTGTGATATTCTGCAGTAATTATTCATGTCCCACACATCCACCAGCTGAGAGCTACAAGTTGACTAGTCTAAACCAAAACGATAAATCTTCAAATCAAAAAGCCACTTAAAAATAGTTCGAATTAAGAAAGATGGGTTCGGCTTTGAATGTTTAAAAATGGCACAATTCCAATGCATCCATACAAGCTAGAAACAGTAGCCGTACACAAAAAGCTTAGGCTGCTTCTCAAACTTATTCAAGTTAGACTCAAGGAGAAAAGAATGAAGAAACTCAAAAAAATTAGAAGGGTTTATCTTAGCCCTAGAAGCCCAACAACCAGAATCTTTTCGGTCATGCTTCCTTTCCCAGAGTCGCTGCAAGTGGATGCAGAACGGACACCTCATTTCTGTATCTCATGATGTCATCTTTTTTGCTATTATTTTAGGGCAGCCATCTCCCCTACTGATGGGAATGCCGAAGGTGAGGGATATGGTGCAGCCTTTGTTTTTGGTTGTCCCTGAAGGTCATTAGCTTCCTTCTTGTATAGTTTCTTTTCCTTGATTTTTCTCTTTAATACAGATAATCTTTTAGTGGAAAAAGAAAACCAGAATCTTTTCGGTGAAATCACAAGATATAAAAAAAAAAAATGTCATTCTATTTCAACTTCTTTATCACAAAAATAACAAGAAAGTCAATCTGGACAAATCTAACTATCTCACTTTTAACAACAATTGCCCTAATTACGATTTTCTAAAGAAATATTCAGAATTTTGGAAGAATCTTCAAATGTCAAATGAAATTCCAAAAGTCTTCCATGGATTCTTTCTATAGTAAAGCCATAAGAATTTTGAAGTAGCCGTCTCACTGCAATCTTTGTGCTAAAAACACTATTCATTTTTTTAGAACAACTAGGAGACTCAAAGTCGAGACCTGCCTCTATATATATATATATATATATATATCAATAGATTAGACACCAGCTTTACTGATGGGCAGAACCAAAAAATCATTGAAAAGAAGGCTACTTAAAGGAATTAACCCTAATTATCTCACTAGCAATATTACTAAGAAAAATAGAATGGAAGAGATTCACATTCCATTCCCTATTACGAATTAGCTCACTCACAAGGTTAACATCAGGGTTAAGTGATGAAAAACCATCAATCAATAGATTAAAATGTTAAATTAATTGACTTCTTAATGTGTTAACATAGTTGTGGGAAAATTGTTTGAAAATGTAGAGTACTAGAGTGTGCATAGAACTCTCTAAATAATAACAACTACCATTCAGGAAAAAAAAAAAGAAGTTGAGATCGATCGAGTAGTTAATCAGTTCCAGTGGTTTTTCCTTTGGCTAGAGCCATGCACAATTGTCCAAAAGCAGTTAATCAGTTAATAAGAAGTACAAACCTACAGAATTTAACTGTGAGTAATAAGTAGTTCACCATAGGGATTTGAAAAAGCTCAGCTCAACTTAAAAATAAATTAAGATACAGATACTTTCGTGGTGGTCTCATGTGCTGCACCTGGAAAAAGTTATTCGAAGGTCGTTTTCCTTCACAGCATAGTCCATACTCAGAGAGAGAGAGAGAGAGAGAGAGAGAGAGAGAGATTTTGATTGATTGATTGTGATAATAAATAGAGAGAGAAAGGAGCAAGGGAGGAATGCAGTAGCAGAGATTTAGAAAAACCCAAACTTTCCGAAAGCTGCTACACAGACTGAGCATACCGGGGAGAGAGAGAGAAGCTGAGATTTAGGAGCCGGCCGGACCCAATAAAGAAAAGCCTTTCCAAACCCTTTTTCGGGTACTAAACAGATATATCTCTTTTTTTCTTAGCTTCCTTCCTTTTCTTAGTCTCTTGGATCTGTTTATCAGAAATCCTCTATTTTTTGTCTCTTTTTTCCCTTGTTTTCTGCTGAATTCATGGTGGGTTTAAGTTCAAATCATAATCACATCAAGACTTGCAAGGATCAGTTTCTTCTTGAGCTGATAGATACAGATCATGGGTTTCTAGGGAGATCTCTTGTTACCCTTTCTTTTTTTTTTTTTTTTTAAAACCCATTTCTCTTCTTTATCAAGAGGTAGTTCACATGGAAAAAGATCATTCTTTGTTGTTTGCACCTATATCAAATCCTTCCATATTTCTATTTGATCTTCATTTTATTTTTGTCCTTCAAAGTTCAGAAACCAGATCCCAACCAGCCCTAAAGAAATAAAGTCTCCAAAAAAAAAAAAAAAAAAA
>NC_056558.1:10980018-11002156 GCF_013358625.1 Macadamia integrifolia | reverse complement strand
AAAAAAAAAAAAAAAAAAATACTACATGTGATGAAGGTAGCAATATATGTTTTCTAACATTTACTCATGCAGCAGTGTCGAAGAGTTAAATGGGGAGAGGAAAGATTGAAATCAAGAGGATTGAGAACACCACAAACCGTCAGGTCACCTTCTGTAAGAGGAGAAATGGACTGCTCAAGAAAGCTTACGAGTTATCGGTCCTCTGTGATGCTGAAGTAGCCCTAATCGTCTTCTCAAGCCGCGGTCGCCTCTATGAATACTCTAATAACAGGTAATATATGTTTATTATTCAATCACTAGAAAGAATTTGATCCTCATTCAAACCCTTCTCCTTAAATTTTTTTTATGTTGTGATCCTTTTATGTCAGTTTAGGGTTAGAAACAATAAAACGAATCAAAGAAAGGTAAAAGTAAATACAGAAGTTAATGATGATCTTCTGAATCCAGTTTCATTGTTTCCATAAAAGGAAAAGTTCTTAGCTTCATTTATGCCTGACTTCATTTCACCATATGTAAAGATATTATATATGCCTTTATTGAACTTGGAAAATACAGAAGAGCTTCTATATATTTCCTTCCCCATCTTTTTTTTCTCTCTTTTGATGAGAAAGAATAGAAGATATAACACACCACAGATTTCTTTCATGATTTATCTGAGATCTAGCCATGGATCTGATTCCTTTTCTTTATCATGTTGACTTCATAAATTTACAGATTCCTGTGTTTTTTTTTTTTTTTCAAATTCATTTGGTTCTCAGCTAAATCAATAAATGTTCACAGATATTCTCTTGGTTTGACTATGAGAAGGACCTTGAGCCCTAGTTCTCTAAATTGAGTACTGTATCACCCCATTAAATAAAATAAAATAGAGAGAGAGAGAGAGAGAGAGAGAGAGAGAGAGACTTGATCGATGCATGGATCTTGGATTCCCTTGTTTAGTTCATTTTCTTGCTTCTTATCCCATTGTAGCATTCTTCTTCTTCTTCTTCTTCTTCTTCTTCTTAAGACCGGAATGTGTTCCTTTCATGGGGCTTGATGTTTTTGCTCCTTCTGTCCCTATTAAAAGACCAGCATCAATTTATGAAAGACAACATTAATTGTACTTCATAATTCTTCTCAACCAGAAAATTTGAAACCCCACCCCCAAAACCACACCCCCAAAAAAAAAAAAAAAAAATTAGCTTTGGCAACAATTATTTGCTACTACCACCCACCACCCATAAGGTTTTTACTCTTCTAGTCTCATCTCATCTCCTTCTTGACCAACATCTGTTTTACTGGTTAAGTTTCACCAATTTAGAAAAACTGAATAAGAATTCTTTTCCAGCTATTCCTTTCCTTTCTGGTGTCAACGTAAAACCCACATGAAATCTTCAGAGAAAAATCTGAAGACAGTTTTTTTTTTTTTTCTAAATTTCCCATTTCACCATTAATGGAGCATCGATTGGCTAGTTTGTGTACCTTTCTTCTTGATCCATTTTAGAAGGGTTCAACTGTTTTCTTCACTGATTTATGACCTCGTTTCTTCATTTTGGCCCCATGGTTTTTACTCTTCTGCTTCATGTTCTCAATTTCATAAGGGTTCAGTTATTCTTCCCTTAGTATTTATAGAGCTTTGTCGAGAGAGGGAAGGAAAGATGTATTATTATTATTATTATTATTATTATTATTATTATTATTATTATTATTATTATTATTATTATTAATGTGGGTCCTACAGAAGTTGCAGAAATTTACAACATTGCCAACGACTATTATGTCTGTGTAGCTCTCTCTACGTTGCTTTCTTGCTTACCAAATATGATTTCTAGGGTTGCGTGCCTTCCATTCATTTTGTATTACTCTCTCACCCAAGAAAGGCTTCACTTGCTCATGCTTACTGCAGGTGGACACCTTCCATTACTTAGATAGTTAGATTCCTCATTAGATTACTCTCCCCTTTACGTGATCCTCATCTCTTTCTGTTCAGAGAGAGAGAGAGAGAATGTGATCTGGGGACTACTGATCAAATGCTAATGATTAGAAGCTCTAAAATGGTCCGAATCTAGTGGCCTGCGAAAAAATGTAGTTCAATGACCAAGATTCTGAACCTTCGCTGATCATATTCCAAGTATATCTGTCAGTGCGTAGGGTAGGATCAAGTAATGACCTTACAAGACATGCAGGTGGTTCAATGACCAAGATAAAGTGTTTTCTTTTTTTGGTGAAATGGAATTTATTCAAAGAGACAGGAAAAGCTCATGGAGGCTAAACAGTTCATGGATGCCAAATATTGTTCTTGGATCAATGAATCGAAAAAAATATTGTTCTTGGATCTATGAATCAAAAATGGGTCAAATTATTGTGTCCATCATAGGCAGTGTCCTCTTTGCCACAGAGTCAGCTAAACTATTAAGATCCCTTGGAACAAAAAAAACAAAAAAACAAAAAACAAAAAAACAAAAAAACAAAAAACAAAAAAACAAAAAAACAAAAAACAAAAAACAAAAAAACAAAAAAAACAAAAAACAAAAAACAAAACAAAAACAAAAACAAAAACAAAAAAAACAAAAACAAAAAACAAAAAACAAAAAACAAAAAACAAAAAACAAAAAACAAAAGAGAAGAAGTTTCAAAGTAGGATTGTAACTTAGAGAATATCCTTCAAGATAGGCTTTTGAGAGAGATACCGAGACAATTCCATGATTCAAGTAAACTACTACATTTTTGTTGTCAGACTCCACCATAATTTGAGTAAGGTCTTTAGATATGGCCTCTACTAAGGCTGAGTGAATTACCATAGCTTCTCCCACCGAAACAACTTGAAATGGGGCTGAATCAGAGATAGCAAACCGCAGACCTCCATGATTGGCATGACAAATAAAACCAATGTCTCCATTCATCGATCCAGGTAGGAGACTTGCATCACAGTTGATTTTGAAAAACTTAGTAGGTGGCGGTTTCCAACGGTGGGGGGGGGGGACTATATTCATGTTCATTTACCAAATTCAATCCGATATATAATTATTTCACTTAAGCATCTAACTTTGTGGCCGTGAAGGATTCGGATATCTTAATTTGAATCTGATAGTACCCGACTAATTGTTTTGATACTCAAATATTGATAAAAATAAAATTAAAACAAATACTTAGTTGCTTCTATTTTATGAGAAAATAAATAAAAATATATGATACATATAAAAGCGTTAATTCTTTGAACATTGATTTATAATCTTAATTATAAATTCAGTTTCTGCATCTATGTTTAATCACCTTCCAAATACCAAAAAGTTTTGAAGTCGTATCCGATATTCAATTATCCCAATAAACAGATATGAATCCTAATCAAATCTTGGCCTGAATTTTGATTATTCATTTACATCTTTAAAGACAGGTGAGTTTCAACTTGATCTCCAATATACTTACCTTTTAAGCTACCTTCCTTGGTCAACCCAACTCCCAAGAGATTTTCTCTTTTGTAAGAAGAAATCAAATGCTTATATTAAACATAAAGAAAACATATTCAATCAAGTTCGTGGTTAAAATTGTAATAAAAAATAAATAAATGACAGAAAAAAAAAAAAAAAAAACAAAATCCCAAAATATAGAGAAGAATGGATATTGGTCTATGCGTTAGAATTGGGTATAGGCTTGACATATGGGTTTGATAATGGAATAGGATACAATAAGGTCTTCAATATATGGAAAGAGTAAGGGTTACATACCCATATGCAACCTATCTAACTAAACAATATAAATGGATTTTCTTATTGACGCCCCTTAAGGTGTCAAATAATTGAGCAAGCGATCATTGCCTGATCGCCTGACCTCTGCACTAATGTGAAGGCCAATAAGAACACATACAGGGGCATCAACATCAATGAAAATTTTTATTTAACATGGGGGATGTAATTTTGCACACCCCTATGTCTAGCGCAGGGGCCACTCGACTAGACATCTTTCTTTTTCCTTTTAGAAGATACTTTACCTTTAGATGAGGGTAAAATTTGGCAATTTTATTATTTCACATATCTAATCGAAAAATGTGTAAGATGATGACAACTCTTGAGAATGTCATGATGGTAAATATTTTTCAAATTATTTTGAAAACATGTTTTTCCCTTTAAGAACTTTTGAAAATAAGACAAAGAACAATAAAAAGAAGGTTATATATATATATATATATATATATATTTTTTTTTTTTAAATCAGATAGCTCCTAGTATAAAATTGTAAACCTTATCTATATCATAAAAATCTCATATTTGAATAGCGATTTTGCTATGTATGGCAATCGCGAAAGATAACTAATATAGTTCAAGAGTAGATTTGTTGTTTGAAACATAACGTATGTGTGATATAAGGAAACTAATTAGAAATACAATCAAACAACGAAATGTATTTGTAAATAAATATGGGTGAGCAGGTTCCTTTTTTATTACAATTTATTGCAAAGAAAAACAAAAGAAAGGGAAGAGAGAATGTACAACATGGAAACTTAAAAGATTCCCAAGACATCAAAGCCAAATTGAAACAGACTTAAACAACAAGGACTCACAAGAGAGCCACCAAAACAAAGAACATCCCAAAAGAGATCAAGGGAGACGGGACCATTAAATATGTAGATCCCAAGAGTCTACAAGAAAGACATTCTTAGTAGAGTTTTTTCTCTTTGAAGATCACATTGTTTCACCCATTCCTAATGTCAAGGGTTATGTCATGCACTATGAGAGGTATTGTCCTTGTTTTGTTACGGAATTCTTGAAGTTTTTTTAGACAAAATATGGCTAATTGTAGTGCATAAGCCAATTTCCCAGCATCCCCAATACTTTCTCTATCAAAGTAGTCAACACCCCTGTAAATAGAAGAGAAGAAAGAGAGAGTGAGAGAGACCTGCGATTGTGAAGCAAAAAGAGTCACAATCAATTATTATGGGGCTGCCCTCTTCATTCATTAAATAGAATAGCTATTACAAGTCCTACTAGGAATAGGAAAGAAAAAAATAGAACAAAATAGGAAACTATTACTAATTGTTAAATTTTAACTATATTCAGTCCAAATAGAGCAAGGAAAACCCACACTAGGAATACCCAAACCCACAATCATAATAGGACTAGAAAAACCCAAGGGATGAGTCTGCGACTTGTGCTAGACTCCTCTTTTCTCTCGATAGACTTCTAACACTCCCCCTTAAGCTGGAGTATACACATAGCAACGAAAAGCTCTAGCTTGGACCAACAAGAACTCCAACGGGCATAGAGAGAACTCCAATCAATCATCATAAAGCCATCGACAACTCCAAAAGCAATGAAAGCTCTTCCAAAAGAAAGCACTCTACCAATAGTGTAGCACCCAACAGCTACATCAAAAGACCTTCCCAAAGAAGGCACTTCAACAGAGCAGCTACCAATAGCTACAACAAAAGCACCTACGAGCCTCAAATAAAGATCTCCTCAAACTAAGCAGCATTAGGTTACTGGTGACCAAACAGCATCAGGTTGTTGAATATACTATATTTAAAAAGATAAAATTATTGTTGAGGATACACATGAGCAAATTCGACTTCAACTGATGACTTGAGCATATAATAATGACAATCCCCCTCACGGTAATAAATCGAAATATATAATCAAATAAAATAACCAACTAAGAGTATCAATAACTAAAATGAAAAACTAACGATAACTTAACAAAAACGAAACCAAAAAGCCAGTGGAACAAAGGGAAAATACTAGCCTGAGATGGATTCCTTCAACTCTATCTATCGACACCACAACTCCAACCAAAATTAGAAAATCAGCAAATCGAAAAGAAATAAATCAACATATAAATTATCGACTCCATCATAAATCAATAGACAATCTTTATCCTCGACAGTCATGCAACACAATCCAAGGAAACTCATTTACTAGAATCAGAACTTCTTCAACCAGTAGAAAATTAGCATAACTTTATTCATCAAAGAATTAGTACATTAGCAAACAACCAACATCACCATCGTTAGCAAAAAACAGTGATAGCATCAAGCAGCAGGAGCAAAAAACGATCCCATCAAATAGTGATTTGAACGAAATAGTAGCGACAATAAACTTGACCAATAACAACAAATGATAATCACAGATGATGATCATATAAACGCTACATAATAAACCTACATACCAATTTTCAGCCTACAGTATATGAAACCCTAATTCTTCTTCTTTGTTGAACTAGGGTTTCCTTCTTCAAAACGAAAACTCAAATCGACTCTCAAAATGGAAAATCAATGAGACAATTAGTTACTAATAACCTACTCTGATACCATGTAAAGAAAATAGAAGAAAGAGAGCGTGAGCGAGACCTGCGATTATGGAGCAAAAGGAGTCTCAATCAATTATTATGGGGCTGCCCTCTCCATTCATTAAATAGAATAGCTATTACAGGTCCTACTAGAAATAGGAAAGAACAAAGTAGAACAAAATAGGAAATTATTTTTAATTGCTAAATTTTAACTCAGTCCTAATAGGAGTAGAAAAAATCAAACCCACAATCCTAATAGGACTAGAAAAAAACCCAAGGGAGGAGTCTGCAACTTACGTTGGACTCCTATTTTCTCTCAATAGACTTCTAATAACCCCAATTAGCATCTACTATGTCATTGCTTGAATGTCTCCAGATTGGGTAGTAATAACTTAATATATCCATCTAAATTTGATTAGTGAATGGGCATTGGAAAAGGAGGTGACATTTACATTCTAACCCGGACCAGCATAAGATACATAAGGGGGCACCACAATCAATCTCCTATAAAAAATGCTAGATGTGGAAAGAGCATCATGGAGGCAATACCAAGCAGTCAATGAGTGACAAAGAATACAAAACGAAAGACATGCAGCCACCAATCTACCCCTTGTCCCAAGTTGCCGAACTACGTTCTAAGCTGATTTAGATGTAAACTCCCCAGAGGAGCATCCTTCCCAAATGATTGTCATCTTCCTTAAAAAGGAGGTGAGAGATAGCAAGAAGCTTCACCCAAACTTCTATATGATCAAACTAAACTCTAAGGACAGAGTCCCAATTACCATCGCATAATATGGGTTGAAGGAGGGTCTACCTATCGAAACCTAAATCATACCAAATGTAGTCTCCAAATCACTTGATAAGGACTCCATCAAGGTGCAATGGATCAAGCCACAACTTAGTAGCAGATAAGCCTATTACCATTGCAATGTCGTTGAGAGCTTTCGCTTTATCCTAACTTTCAAAATCTTGTGCCACACTCAAGAACAATTTTTTATACTCTTCACCATCCAAACTGAATCCAACTTCAGATATTTATGTTTACCCATTTCACCCAAAGGCTGTCTTTTTTTAGGCAATCCACAAAATCTACTTTAAAGTCCCTATTAAGTTCATCTCCTTGATTCTCTTGATACCTAATCCTCCTTCCCCCTTAGGCTTGCAAACCTCATCTCATGCAATGAGATACATCTTACAATTCAAATTAGGCCTTGGCCAAAGGAATCTGACAAAAATAAATTTGATATTCTTGATAGAAATCCTTGGAAGACTAAAGATACATGTCTAATAGATGTAGGCTCTTTGGATAATAGAGTTGATTAGTTGCAACTACCCAGCATAGGATAAAATTTCTTTTCCAACCCTCAATTTTCCTTCTCACAAGCTTGAAGATATAAGAATAATCAGCTAACTTTAGTTTCCCAGTGATGAGAGGGACACCTAGATATATCGTGGAAAATTTTCCTTCTAAAAAATAGTTACCTCCGAATATTGATGATGGTAGAGATGAGGGACCCCTCCAAGGATGATAGAAGATTTAACACGATTGATCTGGAGACCTGAAAATAAGTAAAACAGTGCAAGAGAATTCATCACATGCGACACTGATGGGAGATCAGCCTTGACAAACATCATAAGATCATCTACAAATAGAAGGAGAAATAAGGATAAAGCTTTGCATCGAGGAGGCAAAAGAATTTTTTTATCCATAATGAGATTTTCTAAGAAGGCAAATAAAACTTCCAAAACAAGAGTGAATAAATATAGACTACCTCCTATAAAATACCTCATTGAGCTACTATGCACTAGTACAGAGAACATGGCTGACTCCAAATATTCTTTACCAACCAAATTTTTTTTTAAGGGAATCCCATTCTTAACATCACCTCATATAGGAAAGATCCCCGAATGGGATCATAGGCTTTGTGGAGGTCTATCTTCAACACTAGAAATGGATCAACATTTCTTTGCTCAATTGATGACTCTCACCACATCATGGCATATTAGAATATTATCCACAGTGGATCTAGTTTTCATGAAGATAGGCTAGTGTTGAGAGACACATTCCAAAATTCTGAAGGATATTTTTGCAATGATCTTTGATATGAACTTATATATGACTTAAATTACATAAGGAAATAGGGTGAAATGGAGTAGTCTGTGTAAGCCCAAGCAGGAGGCAGGTCTAGGCATAAAGGGGATAAATCTGGCATTTCTAACGAAGTTTGGATGGTACATCAAGTCATATAACTTGGTATTTGTTGCCTTCTTAAGAGGTCGGTTTGTTGCTCATGATGTTCTCTTAAACCATCCTCAAAATCATCTTCAATTCTCCCAAGGCTGAGGAAAGTTTGGAGTTTTGTTGGTGAATCAGAAGGATGGATTGTGGGAGATTTATCATCTATTAGCTTTCGGTATGATCAATGGTTAGGAGAGTTTAGCTTTGTTGATTTGATAGCAAATGATATTCAAGTACCTTGAAGGTTATCAGCATCGGCTTCAGATTTTATTGAGGGACAATGGTATTTTCCCTTATCTTTTTCTCCTCAAATGGTTGTTGTTCGAGATCAAGGCTATGCTACTCAGCTCGCTTCAATTTTTGTTCATGTTAAGCAGGTGTGGTCTCGCTCTAAGTTGAGTTGTTTATAGTTTGGTATGCTTGGGAAGGCTTAAGGGGGAAAAAAATCTGACTTGGGCTTGGTTATTATGGATGAAGGGCTTTCTCCCTAGATTTTCTATCTTTGGACTGTCGATAGCTCATGGAATTTTTCCTACATATGATAAGGTGGCGAGGTAGTAGGTTCCGATGGTTTCCAGATGCGAGGTTTGTAAAAGAAGACAAGAATCTTTCCATCACTTGTTTTTGGAGTGTGAGTTTAGTGTTGAAGTGTGGTCGGAGGTGTTGCTCTTTGATACTCAGTGGTGTGGTTTCCCTTCCATTGAAGAATTGTTCTCTTGATGGAAAAGAAAAGCTATGGTGGTCTCCCTTCACCAGCTTTGCTTGCTCTTGTCATTCTTGTTCCTTTTCACATTTGGTACGAAAGGAATAGATGGAGGTTTGATAACTTATACTGATTTCATTCTCTGGTGGTCAAGGCGGTGTTGAAGGACTTAGTGGATTTTTTTATCTTGATTTCTATCAATGTAAAGATTGTGATGAGTTGTTGACATCAAGATAGTTCCAAGTGAAGATTGTCCCATAAGCCCCAAGCAGGATTACTGAGGTGGTTTGGCAATGCCCACCTCAATGATACTACAAGCTCAATATCGATGGTTGCTCTCTAGGTTACCCGGGCGTGCTAGTGTTGGGGAAATGTTTCATGACAACAATGGAGTTCCAATGCGAAGTTTTGCGATTATGAAAGAGTTAAGACAAACTATTTCCTAAGTTTATAGCCTTTTTTGCTCATATTCACCATGTGATATCCATGAACATAAGCTAGCTTTGGATTGAATGTGATTCATAGTCAGTAGTGATCATGTGTATTAAGAATCAAAATATCCCTTGGGTATTTCAGCAAAAATGGAGAAATAATAAGTGATACCTAGATAGTACTTCATGGTTGATTTCTCATTGTTTCCGTGTGGGAAATAGTGTGGCAGACAAGCTTGTGAAACATGCTGCTATTGAAAGATCCTCAACAATTTGGGAAGGAACACCTTCTTTTGTTTTGGTTGATGTAAGCTGGGATGCTCAACTAAGACCCAGATTTAGATTCTCTTGATTTTCCTTGTTTTTCTTGAGCTTTATTATGTTGATGGCCATGCCGAATGTGGAATAGTAGCTCAATGATTATCTGATTCTTTCCCATTACTTTTTATCTTTAAATTTATAAATTTTAATTGCTAATTCTTAGCAAAAAAAAAAGTATGAATATGTTTTATCATTATCCTTTGAGCTATTTTTGATTATGCTAATTTATCTTTTATCTTTTATATTAATTCATGTTGTTTATAGATATCATCTTTTTCTTTTCTTTTCTTTTTTAAGTATAGACATTGTCTTTTAATAGTTCATGTTGTTTATTTTTTTCGCTGAACACTACACCAATCACTTGTAGGGGTAGTGCTTGGAGCAAAAATGGATTGCCAATATCATTGTCCCTTTATCTAATGTGTTGCATCTACTTAGTAGGGGTCATGCATGCCAAATATTGGATTCTCAGGGACAATGTTTAAAGCTTTTCTCCACCATGTGGTCAACTTTATTTATCCTTTTTGTTACTAATTGAATAGAAGTTATGTATATGTGTTATGCCAATGTTAAGCACAAAGGAATATGTCACTTGGGTGGGAGATGAACCCACAGGTGACAGGACCATCACCCTTTATTTTATGTTCAAATATATTATGTTTACTTTTGAAGGATTTTTAACATTAGATTTCATGTATGATGTTTTCTAATATTTTTGGTTTCATGTTGTTTGCCTTACAGCATAAGATCAATAATAGACAGGTACAAGAAGGTCTCTGTAGATAATTCAAACACGACCTCCATTGCAGAGGCAAATGCTCAAGTAAGCTATTGCATCCATACTAACAGAGTTTTATAAGCCATGAATCCAATCATTTGTAAACAAACATTATACAATGTCTATAAAAGATAATCCATGGTACCATATTTTTTTTGGAAAAAAAAATTATGTTCATGGTCCCAAACGGTCCACCATTTTGAGGCATGGCATGTGTGCCATTCATTTTGGACAATTGATCATTGGATTAGCTATACATATTATACATTAACCATGTGTCAAATCACATATTCAAAAATGCATATTTATATTTTTCCGCCACCCTTGTAAGTCCATGAATCCTTCATATATATATATATATATATATATATGTGGTTTTATTTTGCTACTAGGTAACTCTATTTGGATGTCCAAACCAAAAAAAGAATGATCAATAGAAGTGGAATTTTAGTGGCTGAGGCTTGACGTGTAGGGATCAGCCATTGAGGTCTATATGTCTACAAAATTTGAGTTCTATCTGATCTTCCATGTGACAGATATTGGAGCCATTTGGTTAAGACTGTTTACGAAAACTTTGCTAATATATTTCATCCATACACCATTACATCTTTGGCTTCTTGTACATGTATGTATTGATGGACATCTTCTTACCATAGAGAAGCAAATTCTTTACCTCATTCTCCAATATTTGAAACCTTTCTAGGATAGTTAACATAAATTATATAACAAACCACTTATAAAGCTCATAGAATATATTGACTATATATATGACCATGTGAAGTCAGGTCTACCACATAATTTGAATTTTGTTAACCTTCAAGAAGTCTTGTGTGTTATATTTTCCTTCAATCCTTATATTGGAGGTTTTAAATAGAAAACTGTCACACATTCTTACATGTATAGAGTCTTCTTTGTGGAAGATCATAATGAAGGCTGTGGTAATAATGTGATTTTCCTCAAAATGTTTATAGATTCTCTGTTTGCAAATAATGTTATAATCTTACAGACTGAAAAAAAAAAAAAAAAGTACTCCAAACACAAGTTATGATTAACATAATTTTAAATATATCATGGTTTGAAGGAAATGGAACCATAACTATCATATGTTTTGTTAGTTTCCTTCATAGAAAATAGTCATCAAATACAATTTAGATTGCTTACTTATATTTTCTTGTCATGGATGGGGTGAAGTACTATCAACAAGAAGCTACAAAGCTGCGTCAACAAATACAGATCTTGACAAACGCAAACAGGTAGTACTACTCTTTTCATATTGAGCTTGTTTTGATCTGTCAGTGGTGTTCATGGAGCAATTTGCATTGATTATGAATTAATTTGAACATGTGGTTGTAAGAGCTTTAATTAAAGGTTCCATTGTTAGCATTGATGAATGCCAAATGAAAATTTTGCTGTCACTATCTATGTAACATATATTCATCATCTCATCTTCTCAATCTCTAAATTTTTTGGGTCCCAGATACCCCCACCCTCTGAAGATTTCAATTCTATACTTTGAAAGTGTTTCGAATCATATGGTGAACTTTGAAATTAGGGTTGCGTTTATTATGATATCTTGGAATGCATTATCACCAGAGAATGCACTCCAAGAATACCAAACACTGCAAAAGCCTCCCCTGGCTCACTCATCCAATGCAGAAGCATTATTCATAGTGTAATGAACTCTAATTGTCCTGTGTTTGCAGACACTTGATGGGTGATTCCCTCAGTTCTCTCACTGTCAAGGAGCTCAAACAGCTGGAGAACCGACTTGAACGAGGCATCACGCGCATCAGATCGAAGAAGGTAACATATGAGAGAGAGAGAGGGGGAGGGGCAACCCGGATGAAAAGTTTCTACTATTTTCTTCCAAAGATTTAAGTTCAACTCTTTGTACCAGATAATCAAACCATTAGATAGATAGGTGGATCCAGATGGTTTGATGTCTGTTGAGTATATAGGCTTCCCTTCTTCAGCATTACCCTGCTGATCAGGCACAAAGTTCTAGGGGCCAGATACCCTTGACAACATAAGCCTGAACTTCAACAGCCAATCCCAACGACCAAATCCCTCAAAGTAAAGAGAAGTTTGAGAGGACTCCCCAACTAAACATGGAGACAACACAATGAGACTATCAACCAAGCATATTAAGTATAGTGAGATAGAAAGCTACCCGTTTGCGTGAGTGACCTAGACACTGGTGGGCGTGAAAAGACTGCTGCTCCCTCAACCCCCATATACTGTAGATGCCTCTGGACAGCCTCCCATTGGTCTAAGCACTGGCACAGTGGCTACACAAGCGGGTAGCGTTCTCTTGCCCATAAGTATAATAGCATCAAATAGGAGTACTCAATAATACTCACTTAAGCACCCATGTAGAATTTCAATTGCAATGAGCTAGTGTTCTAGGCCTGGCCACTATATTTTGCTTACACAGATGCCTTTTCACTACTTTGCTAACATCTTCTGTTCTGTTTTCATTGGTTTCTGTCACTAGCATGAGCTACTGTTTGCCGAAATTGAATACATGCAGAAAAGGGTAGGATATTCTTCCATCCACACCTCCCCACCCCCCCCCCCCAAAAAAAAAATCTTCATTCTGTTTTCCTCTAGCAATTTAATCTTCGACATCACCAAATTCCGACAAATTAAATGGTCGACTAATTTTAAACATTCAATACAGGAAATGGAACTTCAGAACGACAATATGTATCTGCGAGCTAAGGTATGTCGAATAACATCACAATTTTTAATCTCCTCCTCCATTCACCTATTGAATAACTCAATGGAGCTATATTTTCACTCATAGACAAACCAATGTTCCTTGTCTAAACCAGTCAACCTCATAGTAGTGTGTTCCATAAACATGTGATTGCAAGTTAATAACAGAGTAGGCCCTAAATGGAGTGGAACAGCAGAACAGATCTGTACAGCTTGACACTATTTATCAGTGGAGCTCAAAAGAACATTGGGCATAAACAGAACACCACTAGTGGCAAAATGTTAAAAATGTTATGAAAATAGATAACATAATTGAATCACTTGTCAACATATCTGAAACCACATCTACAGACCATATCTCAAAGACAAACAGTTTGATATAGATGAGAACTTTGAACACAGTGATCCAATTAGTGAATGATGATGAATGAGTCAATGAAACAGGGTCATGGTCCTTAAAGCTCATGCTAACATTACACCACAGTTCAGATTGAAATTAGGATACCATCATCAACTACTAGTGTCGAAACGGGTTCTTAAAGACAATTTCTATTTTAATACCTATAATCGCATTACTAATCCAGGCCTATTCGAGAATCTCTTTCATCATCATCATCATCATCATCATCCCAATATTGAGAAGGTGAAGATCACCTCACATGCATTATGGTCCTTATGCCGACATTAGCCTGCTTCGAAATTTATCATGGGTACCTTTCGAGGCACGAAAAAGTTTTTTATAATACTCATTTCCACATGCAACATTTCCAGCTAACTATGCTATTCCATTATGAAATTTCATTTTTGAGTTCTGTAACATCTGGGTTCATTCTTGAACTCAGATAGCTGATAACGAGCGTGCACAGCAAGCAAATATGGTGACAGGGCAAGAATTCGAGCCAATCCAGTCATATGATTCCCGGAACTACTATCAAGTGAATATGTTGGAGGGAGGACCTGCCTATTCTCACCCTGATCAGAGTCAGACAGCTCTCCATCTGGGGTAAGATCTCTTTCAACTCTGAAGACTATATGCAGTTTACTGAAGTTCTACTCATGGGATATGAACCTTCTCCCTCGAATACCAGTCACTTTTCTATGAGAGATTTTGTCTATACCAAATGGGTTAGACAATGTGAACAGCATTACCATTTCAGATTTCCAGCATCTGAAAAAAAAGGCTTCCAATCTGGATGAATATATAGTCCTCTTCCTGGTGAGACTTTCACATGCACGAACTGCCTGGTACAAGGGAAACTACTCTCTGCTATGCTTCTAATAGTTGTGCTGAAGACAAAGATTACAATTCTAGGTTAAATGAAAACCCGAAACCAGTTCAGCAAACAAATCTATAACTCCTCAATCATAAAACTGGTTTGAAGAATCAGGACTGACCTCTAAAATAATTCCCTTGCTACTATTATTGAAGCTTCTACATTATGAGCAAAAGTTCCAACTGATTTCCATGATAGAGATGAATACTGATTCCTTTACATGAGACAACCAAATTTATATAAAAAATAAAACAAAACTATGTATCTTTTTATCAAGATAAGTGACATTCTTAAAGTTCCATCATATCTATGACTACTAGGAAAGTTGAATTCTATTTCCTAACGTTACATTCATCGCAGTTATCACCTACTCATGCAGCCAATTCATACTATACTAATCTAGGTTTTTCAATTCATATTCCCCTAGGTTGATTTAAACCATAATATAACCCTTAATGCATATATATTTCATTTGGTTTCCTTAAGTCATTTCTTGATGGGAACCCTCCCTCATTTGCAGTATTGGAATGCCAAGGGTTCATATGCCACAAAATAGTAGTGCGATTTCTATGCTACAATCTACCAAATACAATGACAGTAGTGTGATCCTAATGCTGCAATCTAATGAATATTCACTTATAACAATATTTGAATATATAATATATAATTTATCTACTAATGTCATGTCTTGTTTTTATGTCCATGCAGGTAGTTGGGTGAAGTAACATGTATACCGATGGATCATCTATGTTGCAACTGAACGTGAAGATCTCTTCTAGTTATTCAATTGTTCACTCTGGCAGTTTACCCAAGAACATATTTAAGTCATAAGTATTAGTAGCAAGAAGTATTCACTTTAAAATTCCTAATATGGATTTAGTACCCTTCTATATATTACTAAGATGCAAGTCCTTTCCTAATATTATGCTAATATGTGTGCAGTTTTATCTTTTTAACATATTTCATTGGATTAAGTTTGCTTCAACTTATGGAGAATTAAGAAATCCCTTCACCACTCGCAATGTGACCTTGTGATTGAACTCGTTTCATCATTAACTCCCACCCCCTATTGTAACTGATCGAAAAATACCCTTCTTCTAGCTAATCAATGGGTGAGACTCAAAGGAGATTCTCTCTTCACCATGATTGAGAATTGGGTCCTACTTCATTTTACAAAAAACATTACTCGGTAACAGGCCTACTAGAGTAGTAGTATTCTAAAAATACTAATAGTACCACCAGGTCAAGCCCCCTCAAACTCATTTCCAATATTTGGTAGGTAAGGGTGTAGCAATAAAGAGGATAACTAGATTATTCAAAGCCTAAAGATTAAAACCAATGCCATATTTAATCAAGCCTTATTTGGTAGAGAAAAAAAAAAAGTGAACTTAATTTTTTTTCATAAAACCTAAAGAATCTGCTGGTATATTCCAATATTTCCTCTGTGAACCCTCTTATCAGAATATGCTCAAAGAATGGCCAAGATTTGAAAGATAATAGGTTACCTGTAGGTATAAACCCTCTTATCTGAACATCAGAATTTGTTTCTCACAACTTAAAGAATATGCTTGAAAAATTACCTAAATTGGAATTTGCATGGATGTATCAAAAAGTTTACATACACAATAAATGAAGAACATTACCATGAAGCATCAAAAATACCATGCCAATAGTTATATGGTAACTTGGCCTACAACTACATGAACACACCTAGGAACTGAAAATGACAAGAATATTACTAGGTTTTCAAAACAAAGGTGGTAAAAGGCAAAATCTCCAATAGTCAGAAGCAACAGTCACTTTGAAAGTTTGAATCTGTGCCTTGTACAAGGTACTGCACAATGCAGGTGTGAAGCAAGCATATCTAGTACTTCATACTCAAGACGATGTTTAAATAATATTACACGTCCAAAGTAAACAAATTAAAATATAATACAAGCATGAAATTTAAGTTTACACTCAAAACATGCATGAATAAAATTATGCATGTATCTGCCATAGGATGGAAAGACTCCAAAGTGCATTAAACTTTAGACTGAACAGCTGTTAGTATAAGGAAATCATTCAGGGGAGCACTGAATGGAGCCACCCCGTACTAATAAAATTGCACTGTATGGGAATGATACAAGAAAGAATAGATAACTGAAAATAGGCTTAACGGCTTATGGAACAAACAATGATTGAATACAAACCCATCTGAGATATGTCCAACACCAAATCTTATAAACAACTCCGAGTACAACTAACCAGTCGAAATTTCTCAGCCTCCCAAGATACTCGTAAGATGGTAACTCATTCAGAAACAATCTCAAAGAGTGGCTTTTTTATGAACCTGAATAGAAATCAGAATCACTCTCCATAAAGCTTCAACTAGAACATAAGGGTTATCGTCCTGTCTTGGCTCGTTTCATCCCTGCGCTATTGAAGGGGGACATGCTCGGGCTCATGTGAGGGCTCTCTTCTCTGAGTGTACCATTTAGCATTGCCAATTCCCTTAATTGTTGCTTCTTGTAGTAATCCAAGGATTCATCCTGAGAAAGAAACCATTCACCAAGTAGCTCAGAAATAAAGAAGGATGCAAGGAAAAAGAAAATACTGTATAGGAGAATTATTCAATACCACAGGCTTCAAAAGGTCTTCTAATATTGACACAGCTTGATTCAGACGAGAATCTATCATATCTGCTGGAAATTCAGCCTCTACCAGCACATGCAAAGGCTCATTTAGGTGCTCATATCCTGGTTTATCTCTGAGTTTTTCTTCCTAAAGGAAATCAGAAGCCCCATGAGGAAAAAACCAGATCAAATGCTGAAATACAATAAAAAGAAAGATGACAGTCGATATCTTAAGAATGAATTTTGTCACAAGGTCAGAACTTAATGAGAAAAATAACATCAGGTAGTATAACTTAAATAAGGATTACTATTAGTAACCTAAATAAATCCTAACCAAAAGTTTTCCCTTTTCAGCATTAACTAATTAAATGTCTCAGTGGGACATTTATCAACCTACCAAGCTTGGCACAGTGGGACATATATCACTGCCATTTGGCAGCCAGCAGGTTAACTCTGAACTCCCAACTTCATACTCCCCCCCCCCCTCTTTTAAAATGCAATGTTAACATGACTTGTCTTTAAGTCTCACAAACAAACCCAACAACCCCGTTCAATTCATTGTGCCAAATATCACCATCGAAGTTTAACCTAAAGGTCAAAGATTGATATTTTGGATAAAGAAACTTATTTTACTGGACAAAAATGCAGAAGCAATGAATGCTGATTCTGTTTAGAAAAAAGAGCACACATCCCCAACATGTTACATAGATCACTGCAATTTGTGCATCACCAGCAAGTTTACATTTCCCTTGTTTAGAACGAGACTGTTTGTAGAAAGAAAATATTCCATATAAAAGGAAAAATGATTGATGAAGGAAAGAGGATAAGTGAAGTACAAAAGAAAAAGATCGCATGAATTGATAACTTAATCCAAAGAAATTCAGAAATATTCTATATTGTGATTACTATACAACATAAATTCTACATTTGCTGACAGTTTTGGAAAATAAAACCTTTTCATGTTGCTACCACTATTGCTTACATGACAGTTTTCATTTAAATCAGCTTATTCCAAGAACATCAGTTTTATATTGCAAATGTAGCTTAAGTAAATAGTCTTACAGACATCAAATAATATATCCAAAAAGACAGCTCCAATGTCCATGTATTGGGTGTTGTGTCAGACACCTTCAACTAGTGCACTTGCTACATAGGTGGAGAGTGTTAATTTAAAGCAGCATAAGGTAATATGACATCCACAAGATAAGATGTTGACAAACAAATTCAGAGATCAGATAATAATGAACTATATCTTGAGTTCATGTATGCATTATCCATTCATCCTAGGCAACTCACTTTTAACCAGCAATTATGTTAAGGAATATATCTCTTTACAGTTTTCAAAAATATTACTACAAGACAGAAAAGAATGTCAAATACCTTAACAGAATCCTTCACAGAACCTCGTCCTCTTATGTACACCCTACATTGTGTTGTAGCTTCAACTCTTTTCAAGGAGTTCCCTCGCGGTCCCAAGAGTCGACCAACAAAGTTGTACTGCCAATGATCATAATTGGAGTAATTACAGAACACAATAGCCAGCTCTGAATCATTCAAAATAAGAGAGAGAGAGAGAGAGAGAGAGAAAGAGATTCTTTTACACACATTGGGAAACTTGTCGACTGGAACATCTAGCCTAATAACCTTCTTTACAACAGGACTAGTTGTAACTCCAGGTGCCCCATGCCAACCAATTGGAGAAGCTTGGAAGGAACCCATTCTTTGAAGAATTCCATTTTCCTGAAGCAACATACAGTTGGGATAAATAACATTTTCTTCAGAACTAAACACACCTGATTGGTAACAACCAAAAAGTGCCACTTGTCAATGATGCCTAACATGATCCTTTGCTAATTTACCTGTTCTCTCTCTCCCTCCTCTTCCCCATTATATGTCAAAATTTCGATCATTTAAATTTAATGACAAATGCTTTACTTCCCAAATTGCTCTGAGAATTTCAGGAAGATCCAAAAAGTCTATAATAAAAGTACCTCAATGAAGTATGTACAATTTTAATGTATAGGGAAGTATTAAAGTTTCCAAAAGTGTTAGCTATTGTCTCTAGTAACAAAGTTCATGATTCTGAAAGTGTTAGCTATTGTCTCTAGTAACAAATTTTATGATTCTGAAACCCTAATTTCCTTCAAAAAAAGCAAGGTGGAAAGATTATGTGGAGACTCCTATCACGGAGATGTTTGGAGCATATGGCAGGGAAGAGACAACCAGTATTCAAAGAGGGAAAAAAAGCGACAAACAAGTATGTGAAAGCATAATGCCCTTCCCTCTCCCAATTCCCTCTGGGTCTCTTGTTTACTCCTTTTCGTGTTAATATATTTATTATTCATCAAAAAAAAAAAAACCATAATGCCCGCCAGCTCAATGGGAACCAATCAAGAACATCATGAAGGAAGGGGGAAATGTGGTCAGACTTCACATCTCATCCAATGATTGGCCAGTGAATAGCACCCAATTCTTCACCAGTTAAATTCAACTTTCATGGGAGGAGCATAGGAAATCCAGGACCAGCAGGCATTGGGGGCCTTCAGAGATGATGTGGGTAGCATCCTTAAAGCTTTCTTGGGTCCCATTGGGAGTACAAATTCAAACATAGAGAAAATAATGCCTGTGGCCCAGGCACCTCAGATCTTTTGTAATCATCATAGGAATCACCTAGTAACCAAAGACACAGCTCAGGTCATTAAATGGTTATCACACGATGGCAAAATTCATAGAGGCTGGTCATCCAATCAAAAGGGCATGGCAGCTATGTTCCGAAGGGAACATCTCATTCTCTAGGAGAGAGATCAGTAAACTCCTTAGCAGACTCTCTGGCCAGGGGTAACTAGACAGAATTTGTATAGAGAACCATATCCAATTGTATGAAGTACAAATAGTTCGCCTTTTTCCTTCTCTTTGTACAAGGGCCCTAAGGGGGTATAGTATACTTGTGATACATTTATATTATATCCTTACCTCCTATTTCCCATTCAGCAACAAGATTTTGTTATTCTATCAAAAAAATGCTACATTGACAGAAGTGAGCAAGGATTTGAGCTAGAATCCAATGAACTCAACAAAGGATGAGCCCTGCCTAGTTTGATACAGCAGATCAATTTCTCCAAAAACGTATGGACAAACTAAATGTATCAATTTAACATCCTCAATCTATTAAAAAGAACCATCATATGCAGAAAAAAGCAATAACGCGAAGCACCAATCACGAAAAGGATTTCAAAGTGGCCTGTAATGCAATTAAAAGCAATGTCAATGCCAAATTAGTTGTAGCCAAATAGTCTAGTAAAAAGAGTCAACTTATGGCTGTTCAAAATGTCAACAATTTATGGCCAAGTTTTTTGAATTGTCCATATCCCAAAGTAGTAAGCTGAACGAGTTCCATGTATGAAGCAATTCATTTTGTCCCTAGGCCAACCAAATTTTTATACAATTCTATGAATCAAGAATTTTTCCTCTCCCTCGTTAATTTACAAAAAGGGGCCCCAGGGAGGGGGGGGCTATAACCTAATATAAGATTTTTTTTCCCTCTAGGCTCTTCCTGACTCATCTTTTATGTTTTAACAGCTATTCCATAAGCATAGAAAAGATTATCTTGTGCATAATGGCTTAATTTAAACTTCCAATGCTAGAAAGGTGACTCGTCCAATGATATTTCATGGGAATAGTGTTCCTCTACAAGGGTTCACTCTTGCAAGGGTCAGTTAATTTTCTATAGTGTAGTTGTTCTATACTATGTTGCTACCCTCCCTCTAGGAGGCCTGTTGTACATTTATGTTGTAAGCTTATTTCAATAAAATGCTACTAATCCAAAAAAAAAAAAAATCTTCAAACTTTGATTTTAGTGAGAATAGTCTAGAAGTCAAATGGTTTCTACTTTTCTCAAAGAGGTAATTAACATGTGGCTGGGACTCACAAAATTAGGGAGTGTCTACTTTCCAAAGCATTGTGAGGCAAAATAACTGGGCGACCTATGTAGTTGAATTGTTACATCAAATTGAAGTAGACTTGTCGCCATAGTTATTAAGGCGTCACCAAGGTGGTATTGGAAGCATAAGGCAATGCACCGCCTTATTGGCTGCACATAAGGTGGTCGCTTTAACTATTAAGGCGCTATAAGGAGGCGTCTTATGACGCTTTATGGGCAAGATGGTCGCCTTATGCCCATTTTTTATAACTATTTTACCATTGATTCCATATAAATTTTATCGATTGGCAAGTATATAGGGAAGTTTACACATGAGAAGCATGGGATCAAGGGTATTTAAATAGCAAACCTCAAAAAAAACATAAATCACATTACGTGTCCTTCCTCTTTCCCCCTTCGGATCTTGCTCTGGTGGCGACAAAACTCCAACGGCAGTGATGAGACTCCTCCGGAAAACATTCCTCAAACCAAGGCAAGAGCGTTTGATGCATTTATTAATTTTTTATTCATCTTCTTTATTCTTCTTCATTCTATGGTTTCTTCCTGCTGTATTTTCTTCTTCTTTCTCTAAATCTCTTCTATTTCCCTCTGTTTTTTTTTTCTTATTGCAGCTGGAACTGTGGTACTACAGTACGAGAGATTCTTTTTTTTCTTTTCCTCTCCCTTCTACGGTTCTACCTTCTTCTTTCTTTTCATTTTTTTTTTTTTAGCGTTTTTTCCCAGCTCTCTTCTCCTCTCCCAGTCTCCCTCCTATCTTCTTCACTTCTTCACTGCAACCTGCATGTCTCTTTTCTTTGTTTTTTTTTCTTTTTTTTTTTTTTTTTTTTTTTTTTTTTTTTTTTTTTTTTTTTTTTTTTTTTT
>NC_056558.1:10968598-10979998 GCF_013358625.1 Macadamia integrifolia | reverse complement strand
AATATTGATTGTGTATTGTAGCCTGGGTATTATTCTTTTGATTCATAAGCATTGCTTTTTGTGTCTGGTAGCTTTCTGATCTATTCTTTGTGAGATGGTACTACTGGATATAGTATTATGGCTTATTCTGCAGCTTTCTTTTTTTTTTTTTTGGGGATGAATATGCAGCTCCTTGGTTCTGGTAATCTGGTTTGATGTTCTTGGCTACTGGTTATCAATATTGATTGTGTAATTATATATCTATATTATATGTTATGATAATGGTTGATCTAGATGAACTTAGTTTATTCACTTTATTGATTTGTTTTTTTATGCATATCTTGCATTGGTATAAAGTATGAACATTTAATCTTTATTTAGCATATCAGTAGTATTTAATATGTCATTTAAGCCAAATAAAATGATTATATAGAAAATAAAATACTAGAACACTTTATTCAATAAGGCAACGCCTTATGCCCGCCAAAGCGCTCTAAAAGACACTTAAACGCCTCGGTCGCCTCACCACCTTAGTAACCTTGCTTGTCGCTCTACATTGCTGCTCTTATGGTTGGTCTCGTTGAGTCCCACTGCAAGTTGTAGCTTGCTAACCCTAAGAAAGTTACAGCATATATAGTTATGTCTCTCTTCTCTTCTTCTTTCTCATTTTTCTCTTTGCTTTCTCTTTTAGCATTTAGACCTGCTACAACAGTTCCCTTCCTATATCAACTCGGGACCACTTGTCTTCAAAGTTTTAAAAAGAATTCAAATAGACCACACCACCAAGAAGGAACAAGGTTTAAGATCTCGGCAATATATTAGCGATATCTCTTTTTTTCAGAAAGGTGAGACAGCATGAAGAGGTATAAACTGTACAAATCTCGACCAAGATCTTGCCTCTCTACTTTTTTGAAGAAAAACACTAAAGAGCAAGGATTTTGGTGCTTTTGCTTGAGGATCTCCATTCCTACACTCATTGAAGCTTAAAGAGTGGAGAATATTACCTCCTCATATTACTTTTCTTCTCAAGAACCATTTTAGATGAAAAAAGAAAATCATCTCAAACCCATTTTCTTATGGAAACATCATCAATACTTGTTGGTTTACATTGGATTTTTTATATGTGATGCATATAACACTGATCTATGGATTCATGGAGGGAAATATATTTTCCTATTTTTACATTTTTTTCCCCATTTAAATAAATGATGCATATAACACTGACCTTATGTTGTTATCTGGATTATCTTATGTCATTTCAAATTTTCAACGTATGTGAAAGTGACTTATCAATCATCAATGTTAATTGTTAAACAATTAAGTAATTATCTATGATGTCTTTTAAATTCTTATGAATATGTTGTGCATGTGGATTGTGGAATAGAGCATACTAACCTAGAGTCCAAAGAATCAGAGACTACTTACGTAGGGTACAAAGTCAAAGTACCATTTTAGGTTGGATTTTTAAATTGATGTTCCATTGTATCTAGAAGGTCTAAAATAGGGTAAATACCAAGTTTCAGGGGTTACAAAGACCATACGGCCACTGAGACCAACCACCAGGTCGACTGGGGAAAAATACACGATCTTGGCGAGATCTATCTTTTTTGGATCAGCGAGATGGAGGGTGAGAGCGAGATCTTAAACCTTGACGAGGAAAGGGGGAGAAGTTCTTCGGAAGAAGCATCTTTAGAGCTACCCTTTTGGATTTAAGAAGGTGCCTACAAAGTTCAGAACAATTTCAGATGCAATTAGCAGGAATTGGTAAGAGAACATAGTGCACAACTGAAGTGTCTTTTTGAAGGATTCATTCTGATCCAATTCCCTGAAATTGGCAGGTCCTTCTTTTACTCTCCTAAGCTTAGTCTAGTGCAATATTATGAATCTTCTTCATCCCTTCCACCCCCACACCGCCAACCCAAAAAAAAAAGGGAGTTCTATGAACCTAAATTTTGAAAGACATTTCTAAGGTAACCTGAAGAACCAGAATATGGATCTCAGATGCAAGCAGACCCAATAATCAAATCTGTGATCACATCTGAGACAAAAGAAGCACTTGTGTTTTAAGGGAAAGAAATCAGATTGATGGAAAGGAAAGGAAGAGAGATGAGATCAATCTTATTAAGAGGAAAAAGAGTACAGAAGAAGATAGAGGTGAATTATATATAAATACCTTCTAAAATTTCTAATTTGATTCATAAAAGGACTCCTAATCACACTTGCAGACTCAATAAAGTAAATAAACTAAATCAAAACTCTATCTAGCAAACAAGTATTTTAATCCAACTCAAACATTTAACTATTAATCCTGTGTACTATCTTTACCTCCATTTTATGAGCATATAAATTAGGCCCATTATAAACCCAAAATGAAAAATGCAAGGTCCACAAGACCCAATCATGGGCCAAAATAAAGTCTTCTGAGGCCCAATTGACCAATTAGACAATCTTAACTGCATCAATTCCCCCGGTATTGAGAAAACACGCCCTCGGGTTTTGTAAAATAGGAGAATCAGCACCACTCGACTGGAATCCACAATCATCAATGTTATCAAGGCAATAAGGGGGCATCAATAGGGCATCGTCTAGGCAATCAAGGCACCAGTCCAAGCTGGGGGCAATGACCCAATAAATCTCACAATCAACCATCACAATGTCCTTACGATCATTGGCAAATGATACTAAAGATATTCCCTTCTTAAATAACCTCTGAGAAGCTAAAAGCCCACTCTGTTACTGTTCCTTCCACCATGTTGTCTATGTCAACAAATAGAAGAAGGTAAATGAATAAGCAATGGTAATTCGCAACCAGTTTCACTCAAGGTTATTTCACATGACAGATAGTTCAGATTTGCATTATAAAGAAAATCTAAATTAAATGACAAACTTAAAAAGAAAGAAGTAATAAAAACCCAGGGCAACTCAAAAGTATACCTCTAACTACTCAAGGACAAAGAACACTCACAATGGTGGCAAGCAAAGAAAAACATTACCTCAGGTTGCATCACAGGCCATCCCTCCAAATCCATGGGTCCACCATTTGGGTGTTGAACTGCAGATCTCAGTGGACTCTCATGCTCAATTCTTTCATGATCCACAAAACCTTGATTTTGTACCAAGCCAGATGTTCGTACAATTTCTGTAATGAGATGTCACAACCAAAATGGTAACTAAAAGCAATAGATCTAAAAGAAGTTGGAAGGTATAGTTGCAACAGTCACTGGTAAACACAACAATCTCAATGGATAAAATGGTCAATTTTATGCATTCGTTTCACACCCTAAAACAGAATCAGTTAAATAAATGAAACATCTTATTCGTCCAAAACGGCTTATGATGACTACAATTCATCAACAAGATCAACTGTATTTGGAACAGTTTCTATTTTTGGAACAAGGAAACCAACACCAAATTTTCACTTTGGAAGTAAAGTAAATCATAGATCTTTGGGGGATGAAACATCTTCAAAGCATCTCTGATGTAGATGCCAATCAAAAGTATGGTATACATTATAAAAGGAAGAATAAAGGCCAGCTTCGGTTCTCAGACCAGCTTTAATCTCCATTGAGCCAGCCTAATGCTGGTCCAGTTCTCCTCAGGTTTGTCCTCATTGGCCCCTCTAGAAGCCCACAGTTAACCCCCCCCCATTGATTGAAGAAGGAGACTTCTAGAAGCAGCCCCTACAGCTCTATCGATTTAGTTTTCCAGTTTTCGCCACTGTTCTGTCCTATTATGTTGACTGGTCAAAACCAATAGCTGGAAGTCTTAGTTAATCTTCTAAAAAAGTTTTGTTTCTAATGTTATCTCTTTTCTTGGTTTACAAGCTTTGTAATTAGGAAATTTTTAGATTTATTAGTCTTTAGTTTCCATTCAAATTCGCTTCCTACCTTAAAACTTTCCAAATTGCAACTCAGTTTTACAAGGCTATATAAACATCATTGTTCGATGACAATAAAAGATAAGTTTTGAGAATTCAATTTTTTGCTTGTTTGCTTATTTTTGGTCTGAGAAAAGCTAGACAACAGCTGAGATAGCTGTGGGAGAGAGACCCTGGCTGAGAAACCCACCCTCCCAACCTCCATCTATCCACCTGCAATTTCCTTTCCTTGAGTTTTCTTAGCTTGCTGTTAACCTATTGTTCTGTGAGTGTTTGAGAGTGTGATATTGCAACTGAGATAGAAGTGTTTGAAGAATCTTAAGAGCCCAACATCCATCGAGAACCAGAAGCAGACTTCCAAGGAGATTGACCAAGTTGTCAGGGTTTTGGAACCCCAATCGATCCCCCACAATTCTCAGATCTGTGGCCTATTGCAAGAGCCCTTTTAAGGGTTTGTTCAGACCCCCAAGGAGGCCACTCAATCCTAGTTTGAGAGCCTGCTGAGGCTCCCTATTGCTCCAGTCATTTTTCTCCCATCGGGTGGTGGTCTGTGCCCTAATGGTACCCTAGAAATTCTGCTGTGGTTTTCCCCTTCATCCTGAGGGCTATTGTTGCTGCTATTTAAGGACTTTATTAGGTCCTGCTGAGACCACCCACCCAACAGCACCTTGGGATGATTTCTGCCCTGGTTTGTGAGTAAGGACAGTCCTCTTTATTCTGCCCTAATTTCTCAGGTTTGTGTTATCGCTGAGTCTGATTTAACTTCTGACTGCTGGCACGGGAAAAAAGAGAAGAAAAAGGAAGTATTAAAAGCACAGCATGAACTTCTTTATATAGAGAAGCAATTGACTGCAAATAACAAGTAATAAATACCTAAATCGTCAGAATCTATCATCATCATTAGTTATGGTAAAAACAATCATATCTACATGTGCAAATATAAATATATACATACATACATATATAGAAAGATAATAAAGATGAAAAAGAAAAATGATGATAGATAATACCAAGGGTTTATGTTCAGATACATATAAACAAAAGATGCCATTTTTGTAAATCTTGTATATCTCCAGTTAGATGTACAGTTCTTTTGTGGCATTCCACATAATACAATCAGTTAATTCATCAAAAGAATAATGTCTTGGGCTAGATTTTTCATTTTTGTGTTAATAGAATAATAGGTTCAACCGGCTGTGGACCTTTTCTTAGAATTCATAAACCACAATTCTGTGATGTCTGTGGTACTATATGTGCGCTTAAGACCAAATCAGTATGACGAGAAATAAATATAAGAAAAAGGTAGTCTCTTCTTCAAGAACAAAAATTCATCTGCTACTCAACATGAAAATCCCTCCTTTTAACTGATTCAGGATTTGCAATCTATCCAAGTATAGAATCAATGCAGAATCTTTAATAGATCAGCCAAATCCCAACTTTAAGCAACATTTATATGATCTGTCAAGCCACAGCAAAAGAGATTTAATATGATTTCCTGAATTCAAGTTTTTTTTTCTTTTTGGGTAGCAGATTTCCTGAATTCAATTTGACCCAGTGGTTGGTGGAACTTGCTTTACAAATTTCCAATTTCACTCCAACAACTATTCCTGATTGAAATAAAAAAGTGGCAAATGTCATTGACCTTATCCTTGATGCAATCTCTTCTGAAGTCCATTACAAATGCCAGTCTGGGTCATGTGTTTGCATGCATCTATACTGTTTTGGAGTTCACCAAATTCAGTATATTTTGGGTATTTGAACTCAAAAGCATAGTTAGTAAATTTTTGTACATTTTAAATGTATCTGTACGTATTGTAAGAAAAAAAAATATATATTTCAGATTTTTCCAGAGAGACGAGAAAATTATGACTTTTATATGTATTATAAGCGTATAAAAGGTCAATACCCAGTGCTCGTACTGCCTATACAGGGTCCTGGGAGGGGTGACTTTAGAGTCAGTCTTAACCTTTGGCAGTTTGCGCAAAGTGGCAACCCTCAAGACTCGAATCAGGACATTTGCCCTGGCATCCCGGACCTTTTACCATTGCTCTAAGCAATGGCCCCAGTGCATAATACACGTCTTCAAATTATTTGCTGGAAAAAAAAAGGTGCCATCTGTCATTGACTCTGGCTCTAGCAACAGCATCCCCTTCCCCACCCCCTTTGGTGGCTATTGGGATCAGGCCCTCCAACTGCATCAACATCTCCGCCTGCGACCCTGGGCTCCCAGATCTTGCCACCAGCGGTTCAGGAAGATGAGAGGGTGCTATTCCTTCGCTAGAGCATCCCCGACATCAGAGCCACTCCTAGACCTTCCCAGCAACAACTCTCTCAACACCTCCTTCAGAGTTGGGAGTCCTTGCTTCCGAAAGTTCATAGACAACCATTTCACCATCTCTTCCTTCTCAGAAATTGGAAAGGCTTGGCCGCTTGAAAACAGAACACCATGGAGAGAGAGAGAGAGAGAGAGAGAGAGTGGATGTTGCAGATTCGAGGTTGAACTAATTTAACCAATCTGGCCATCAAACCAAGATGAACCAGGTCCCAACCTTGTTCTGATTCAGCAGAATATTTCAAATTAATTTTAATTTGGAAACATATTATGTAATCTTTTATTTATTTTATTTGGATAGATTAAATAGTAGGTAGCAATGTAGGATTTAGTTTCCTAATTGTTTTGAGTTTCCAAACTAGGATAGGTTTCTTTTTCAAATGGGTTTCTTCTTCTATTTTGTATGTACCCTATTATTGGGATTTTAGGATTGATATAATGAAGTTGGAAGTTGTTTGAAGAAGCCTATGTGGTTTGTGCTTCAGCAACCCCCCTCTCTCTCATCTCTTCTTCTTTCTCTCTTCCCTTCTCCTACGAGATCCTCTCTCCTACTTCCTAATGTTTAAAATCTTCACTTCTCTCAGTTCCTGCTTTTTCCCCCTTCTTTATTCTTAGTTCTTTCCCTTTCATCTAGTAAAATTCACTGCAGCCAAAGTCGCTTTTCTGTTTCGACAGTATATTGAACTCGGTTGATTCCATTGGGTTCTAAGAAGACAACTCAGGCAGACCCATATTATTGGGATTGAGTTGCATCTCGAGGCGATTCAAAACCTACAATCTCAGGCACTAATTACTTTATGGAATCCAAGCCAAGGTGATGCAGATCTGAAGACCTACATCCGTAGGAGGAAGAAGGCCAACAAGAGTAACTAGCATGTGGCCTTACCTTGTTGATGCTTATTAATTTCATACTTAGTTTTTATTTTATGTTTTATGTCTTAGTTTAGTTCCAATTGAACCATGGTCCATGTTGGTCCAATATCGGTTCAATTTAAGTGGTTAGAAGTTATTTTTACTTTTACTTTTTACTTTTCTAAATGGGGGGATCAATTCACTTTTGTAAGTGATGATGGGTGAAGACTTTTCCACCACCTTTGGTAGTTGGGGGATGAAAATTTTTTCACCTTTGGTAGTTGAGGGATGAAGACTTTTCCACCTTTGGTAGTTGGGGGATGACTTTTCCATTGTAACTTTAAGAGGTGAGGATTTTTCCACTTTTGGTAGTTGGTAGGTGAAGGCTCTTTCAACTTTAGTAGTTGGAAGGTGAATACTTTCCTACCCCAACTTTAATAAGTGAAGACTTTCTACTATTGTTAGTTGGAAGTTGGGTATGTAATGTTTTGTTGAGTTGGTCCTATAAATAGGGATCAATTGTAAGCATTCAAGGACAACTCAGAATTTAAAACAAAGTTTGCTTATGCAACTCTCTTCTTGTGTTTGATCAAGAATCTCTTGTGTTTGCTCAAGAAATCCCTTGTGTTTGATCAAGGTAGGTTGGTGTTTGATCCAGCCGATCCACCTTGCGGTGTGAAGCCCGGGTGTTATATTATTGTTTATTGTTCCATCTTTTTCATCTTTCAACAAGTTTTAGCAATATCCTATTCTCCATATCTAGAATTCCCTATTCTCTGAGAAAAGATCCTACCCTGGTACTGTTTTGAGCTTCCTCAATTTCAGTATTACATCAATTGGTATCAGAGCATGGCAGAGAATGAGTCACAGTGGCCGCCGCCTCCACCTGATCCAATGGCAAAAGTCATTGAAATGTTTCAACAACTCTCTGCTGATCAAAAAACTATTAGTGACAGGTTACTGCGACTTGAGAACCAAAGTGTTACTCCAATACAAGGCAGCAATGTACCATTCGAGAGGGAGGACAGGTATCAACTACAATCTGCTGTGCATCGTCAACATAGGAGAAGTGCTGAAAGGGCACAACAAAGAACCCCTACAGCACCACCTACCTTTGAGGAGCATGTAAGATCTTATTTCAATGGTGATCTTGAAGCACCCCGTCGACGTACTGATGATTCACAAAAAGTCAAGCTTGAATTAAAGGAGTTCAACGGAAAGCATGATCCACAGGTATTTTATGATTGGTTGGCTGCTTTAGATGACTATTTTGATTGGTATGAGTTGTCTGAGTCACGTAAGATGAGACTAGCACGTACTAAGCTAGTTGGCTCAGCCCGCGAATGGTGGAGAACTGAAGAAAGGGATCTAGAAGATCGTGGTAGAGCTCCCATTACTTTGGAAGAGATGAAAGAAGATCTTAGTGCCAAATACTTACCACGACACTTTAGATCACAACTGCAGGACAAGCTGAATACTCTTCGTCAAGGGAGTATGTCCGTTGCAGAGTATATGGAGCAGTTTGATTCACTCTATTCACGCACTGGCATCAGGGAGAATGAATTACAGGTACTTTCCCGCTTTCGTTTGGGTTTGAGATCTGATATAAATCGTGCTATTGGCGTAGTAGATGTATCCAATGTCAGGGAATGCTTCGAGAAGGCAGTACATGCAGAGGAGTTACTAGCTCCTACGGGTAGAAGGTTTGGATATCAAGCTAGAGAGATCACAAAAAATTTTTCAGCAAAAAATCCTACTTCTTATCCTCCACGTACCACACCTTCTCCACGTGCTGATCACAAGGGGAAAGCACCTATGCCTAGCACTGCCACAGTGCAATGCTTTCATTGTCAGGAGAGGGGACATTATGCCAAAAATTGTCCTACACGTCACAAAGTAGCAGTGATGGTTGACGCTGACGATACTCCTGATGAAGATAATTCCCATATCTTTCCAATCCCATTGGAAGAAGAAGACGAAAATGTTGATTATTATGATGGGGCTGAAGCAAATGAAGATGACTCCTATGGAATTCATGTGGTTTCTTGCATATTGGTGGCTGAAACCAAAGGCGAGGATTGGCGACGTACATGCATATTTTACAGCCGCATGCGTTCAGCTGATCGCACTGTACAGGTGATAGTTGACAGTGGCAGCTGCGTTAATGTTGTCTCTGAGTTGTTTGTGAAGAAAGCACATTTGAAGGTAGAGAAACACCCGCAGCCTTACAAAGTATCCCTACTGAATGGCAACACTTTGGAGGTCAATCAGCGATGTTTTGTTCCATTACAACTTTCTCGATATGAAGAAAAGGTATGGTGTGATGTTATTCCTATGAAGCTAACTGATGTTCTTTTAGGGAGACCATGGATGTATGATAATGATGTTCTCACTGGTGGAAAGAAGAATCAGTGCATATTTACCTTTAAAGGGCAGCGCACTATACTTGAGCCTATCAATGTACCAGAGGAGATGCGTAAGAGACAGACATTGAGGACTAACCAAAAAGCCACCACCGATACCAACAAGATGCTAGTCCTTCCACAGAAGAAGATCTTAGCTGTTCCACAAAAGCAGTTTGAGCGAACTAGCCATGATACAGGCATGATATTAGCCCTGGTTACTAGAGAGGTCACTCCACCACCAACAGTTCAGCTCACACGGCCTATTAGAGAGCTTCTAACAGACTTTTCTGATTTAGTACCTGACGAGCTACCTAATAAGCTCCCTCCCATGCGCGATATTCAGCATGCTATTGACTTGGTACCTGGTTCTGTGCTTCCCAACCTTCCAGCTTACCGTCTCAGTCCTACAGAACACACTGAGCTCAAAAGGCAAGTTGATGAACTACTAAAGAAGGGGTTTATCATTGAGAGCCTTAGTCCTTGTGCTGTACCAGCATTACTTACTCCAAAAAAGGATGGCTCATGGCGTATGTGTGTCGACAGCAGAGCAATCAACAAAATAACGGTTAAGTATAGATTTCCCATACCACGACTTGATGATATGCTAGACATGTTGTCCGGTGCAAAGGCCTTTTCAAAATTGGACCTTCGAAGCGGCTACCATCAAATTCGTATTCGGCCAGGAGACGAATGGAAGACCGCCTTCAAAACCAAGGATGGACTGTTCGAGTGGAAGGTCATGCCCTTTGGTCTGACGAATGCACCTAGTACATTCATGCGAGTTATGACACAGGTACTTCGTCCATTTATTGGTCGATTTTTGGTTGTATACTTTGATGATATCTTAGTTTACAGCAAGCATCCAGATGATCACATCGACCATTTGAAGCAAGTCTTGAGGGTGCTCCGTATGGAGAAGCTATACATTAATCTCAAGAAGTGTTCCTTTATGCTGCCCAAGGTTGTATTCCTTGGTTTTATTGTCTCCTCCAAGGGGGTTGAAGCTGATCCTGAGAAGATCAAGAGCATCACCAACTGGCCTACCCCGAAGACAATCACTGAAGTCCGTAGCTTCCACGGTCTAGCCTCATTTTACAGGAGATTCATTCGAAATTTTAGTGCAGTCATGGCACCTATTACCGAATGTATGAAGCAGAGTAAAGGCAAGTTTGAGTGGACAACAGCGGCGACAAAAGCCCTCCATCTTATCAAGAAGAAGATGACGGAGGCCCCGGTATTACGCCTGCCAGATTTTAATCGTGTATTTGAGGTGGCAACTGATGCTTCGCATATTGGGTTGGGAGGTGTGCTGATACAAGAAGGGCACCCTATTGCTTTCTATAGCGAGAAACTCAACGATGCCAAGCGACGCTACTCGACTTACGATTTGGAGCTCTATGCTGTCATCCAAGTGTTACGCCATTGGAGACACTATCTTATTGGTAAGGAATTTATTCTTTACACCGATCATGAAGCACTCAAACATCTCCATTCTCAGAAGTCAATCAGTCAGAAGCATGCAAAGTGGGTTGCTTACCTACAAGAGTTCGTCTTTGCGATGAAATACAAGGCTGGTAAAGAGAACACGGTGACTGATGCTTTAAGCCGAAAAGTTCTCACTATCAATACTTTTTCAGCACATGCCATTAGTATTGATCAGATACGAGATGAGTACGCGTCTGATAAGGATTTCAGAGTTCTATATGCAGAGTTACAGCAAGGTGAGCAACACCCTAAATATTCTGTCCACAATGGTTATTTGTTCTTCGGAACGCGATTATGCATTCCAGACTCCTCCCTACGACATCACATCATAAGGGAGTTACACGGAGGAGGTTTGGGAGGCCACTTCGGCAAGGACAAGACCATCATACAGGTGACTGATCGGTACTACTGGCCACACATTGCAAAAGACGTAGATCATGTCATCAAAAGGTGTCGAGTCTGTCAACTTG
>NC_056558.1:10938471-10968578 GCF_013358625.1 Macadamia integrifolia | reverse complement strand
TTCAAGTCGGGAGGAGCTGATGCAGATCTGAAGACCTACATCCGTAGGAGGAAGAAGGCCAACAAGAGTAACTAGCATGTGGCCTTACCTTGTTGATGCTTATTAATTTCATACTTAGTTTTTATTTCATGTTTTATGTCTTAGTTTAGTTTCAATTGAACCATGGTCCATGTTGGTCCAATATCGGTTCAATTTAAGTGGTTAGAAGTTACTTTTACTTTTACTTTTTACTTTTCTAAATTGGGGAATCAATTCACTTTTGTAAGTGATGATGGGTGAAGACTTTTCCACCACCTTTGGTAGTTGGGGGATGAAGATTTTTCCACCTTTGGTAGTTGGGGGATGAAAACTTTTCCACCTTTGGTAGTTGGGGGATGACTTTTCCATTGTAACTTTAAGAGGTGAGGATTTTTCCACTTTTGGTAGTTGGTAGGTGAAGGCTCTTTCAACTTTAGTAGTTGGAAGGTGAATACTTTCCTACCCCAACTTTAATAAGTGAAGACTTTCTACTATTGTAGTTGGAAGTTGGGTATGTAATGTTTTGTTGAGTTGGTCCTATAAATAGGGATCAATTGTAAACATTCAAGGACAACTCAGAATTTAAAACAAAGTTTGCTTATGCAACTCTCTTCTTGTGTTTGATCAAGAATCTCTTGTGTTTGATCAAGGTAGGTTGGTGTTTGATCCAGTCGATCCACCTTGCGGTGTGAAGCCCGGGTGTTATATTATTGTTTATTGTTCCATCTTTTTCATTTTTCAACAAGTTTTAACAATATCCTATTCTCCATATCTAGAATTCCCTATTCTCTGAGAAAAGATCTACCCTGGTACTGTTTTGAGCTTCCTCAATTTCAGTATTACATCAATAGTATTTATTAAAGATATGGAATAAGATTACAAGTATACCCCCCAAACATAGAACCAAACCCTAATAGGAGCAAAGTAGGTCCGAGAGGACAAGTATGCCCCTATCGGACCTGTCCAAAAGTCAAGGCTTAGCGCTGTTTTGAGAACAGCGACAGTTCAACACTCCCCCTCAAGCTGGAGCATACACATCACTCATACTCAGCTTGGTACACTCATTGCGAAAACTATGAGCAAACAAAGACTTAGTAAACATGTCAGCTAACTGATCCGTTAAAGGAACAAACGGAGTCTCAATCAGCTTCTTTAGAACAGCATCGCGAACAAAATGGTAGTCCACTTCTATGTGTTTGGTTCTCTCATGGAAGACCGGATTACTAGCAATGTAAACTGCAGCTTGGTTGTCACAATACTTCTTCATTGGCTTTGTCATTGGAAATCCCAATTCCAAGAGTAACGACCGCAGCCACATCAACTTAGCAGTGGTATGAGCCATAGTTTTGTACTCTGCTTCTGCACTGGACCGAGCAATAGTAGTCTATTTTTTGCTACGCCATGTAATAAGATTACCTCCAACAAATGTGCAGTATCCAATAGTAGATCGCCGATCACTTGCAAAGCTAGCCCAATCAGCATCAGAATACCCTACTAGATCATATGCCGATTGGGACGACAAATCAAACATTTTCTAGAAGCACCCTTCAAATAGCGAAGAACACGAACGGCAGCATCCCAATGTGCTTTTTGAGGAGACTGCATGAACTGACTAAGAACTCCAACGGCGTAGGAAATGTCAAGGTGAGTCACAGTGAGATAAATCAACTTGCCAATCAAGCTCTTGTACTGGTGCACATCCTGGAGGGGTTCGCCACCATCTACACCAAACTTTTGGTGAAGGTCCATAGGAATATTAACGGGTCTGGATGCAAGCATCCTAGTATCAGATAGAAGATCTACCACATACTTCCTTTGAGACAGACTAATCCCTTTGATGCAGCGGATTACCTCAATCCCAAGGAAATAATGAAATTAGCCTAGATCCTTTGTCTGAAAATGGTGCTGGAGATGATCTTTTACTTCAGAAATTCCTGCCTCATCATTACCAGTCAGACTAATGCCATCAACATATACTACCAAAACAACCAGCTTCTCACCTCTGCGACGAACAAACACAGAGTGATCAAAATAACACTGAGAAAAACCACAAGTAGCTATGGTAGCACTGAACTTGTCAAACCATACCCGAGAAGATTGTTTAAGCCCATAGATAGCCTTGTGTAAGCGACACACACGACCTGTACTCTCCCCCTGAGCAATATACCCCGGAGGTTGCTCCATATATACCTCTTCCTGTAGATCACCATACAAGAAGGCATTCTTGATGTTCAACTGAAATAAAGGTCAATCAAAGTTGACAGCAATAGAAATAAGAAGGCGAACAGAATTCAATCTAGCAACCGGGAAGGTCTCAAAGTAATCAACACCATAGGTCTGAGTATATCCCTTAGCAATCAAACGGGCCTTCAACCGCTCAACAGAGCCATCAGAATGATACTTAACAGTGTACACCCAGCGACACTTCACAAGATCCTTACCAAGAGGTAAATCTACTTAACTCCAGGTACCACGACTCAAGAGAGCATCCATTTCTACATCTATGGCAGCATTTCATCCAGGGATACTTAGGGCCTCATTATGGGTACTAGGAATGGGTTAGTGGAAAGAGATAGGGCAAGACCATGGATGGGAGGGTGAAGATGAGATAAAGACACAAAGTTATCAATAGGGTATACAACCAAAGATATTTTAGCGTAAGAATGTGTACCTTTCCTTTGTGCATTGGTAAGTCATCAGACGAAGGAGGAAGAGGAGCTTCACCAGAGGAAGGCGATAGTGGAAGGAGTAAAGCATCTGGAGTAATGACCTCGCCACTTGGCTGTCCAATCTTTTTCCTGCGCTGATAAACCTGTAGAGGAGAGGAGTCATTGGCACTAGGAGCATCAGGGAAGGGTATAAGTGAGGGTATGGATGGAGGAGATGGAGAAGACTACTCTACACTAGACTATGGCACAGGAGAAGGGTAGAATGACGTACCTTCAAAGAAGGTCACGTCGGCACTGACAAAGTTTCTGTGAATAGTAAGGTCATCACACTTATATCTTTTCTAAGTACGAAAAAAACCCAAAAAATACATTTAGTAGATCGAGGAGACAACTTATCAACTTGCATATGCAAATTATGAACAAAACACACACACCCAAAAACCCAAAGAGGAACAGGAAAACTTGGTAAATTATGATACATAATAGAGAAGGGAGATTTATCAGACAAAACAGATGATGGCATGCGGTTAATCACATGGCATGCAGTTAAGACTCCATCACATCAAAAATGCTTAAAGACATGCATATGCTACATGATGGCTCGGGCAACCTCAAGGAGGTGCCGATTCTTGCGCTCTGCTACTCCATTTTGCTGTGGAGTATAGGCACAACTAGTTTAGTGGATCATCCCATGAGTATCACAAAAATCAGAAATATCAGTTTGAGCATATTCTAAAGTATTATCAGAACGAAAGATTTTAATAGGAATGCCAAACTGAGTCTTTATTTCATTATGGAATTTTTTAAATACATGTAAATTCAGACTTGTCCTTTAACATGTAAAGCCATGTAATGCGAGAATGATCATCCACAAATATCATAAAATACCGAAACCCAAATCTCTTACCAACTCTGGAGTAGACTAAAGAAAATAAAGACGGACTACGAGACACAGAGCGAGATGGGAAAGAGGCACAGTGATGTTTCTCCAACTCACAAGCCTCACACTCTAACCTATGAGCAGACTTAAAACTAAGAAATAAAAGCTGTAACCTAAAAAGCGACAAATGACCTAAACGACAATGCCATTGGAAGGAAGTGACATCTCCAATAGCCGCAGCAGCAGCAGCAGAAGAGGTAGGGCAGCTGCTGTTGAGGCAATATAATCCATTCTTTTCACATCCTCCACTAATCATCTTCCTCATGTGAAGATCCTGAAAGACACAGTAAGAAGGAAAGAATGTTACTGAACAATTTAACGAATTAGTTAATTGACTCACTGAGAGAAGACTTAATGGAAATTTAGGAACATGTAAGACATAGGATAGGTTTATGGATGGGGTAGGTGAAATAAAACCATGACCTAGAACCGGTGTTGAAGCACCATTAGCAAGAATCACAAAATTCGAACTGGAACTAGTAGAAAAGTTCTTAAAAAGTGATGACTTACCTGTCATATGGGCAGAAGCACCTGAATCAAGATCCAGGAGGTAGATGTAGTAGTAAGAAGGGCTGAGATACCTGTGTGGGCTAAGGTAGCAACGGATGTAGACGTACCATTGGATGTATTAGAGGATGCCCCAAGAGTGTGCAAGCGCCGGAACAACTGATTGATGTCATTGCGCAGGCCAGTAGAGGAATCTTCTGGAGAAGGTGTAGGCTTAGTAGCAATAGGGATACTGTGCCAATACCATCATCCGACACTGCATGATTGGCCAACTAGGTTGCCCATTCTAGCTTGTCATGCTTTGGCCAGCAAGTCTCAACCGTATGGTTAGGCTTCCCACAGTATGTGCACTGCCGAGCAGCATGATCAGATGGTTGTCCAGTAGGACCTCTACCAATAGAGCCACATCCTCTCCCACAACCGCGACCACGGCCACGATTAGCAACAAAAGCAGAGTTGTCTTTGGAAGACTGATCAAGCTTGGTGGAGGAGGTGATGCACTGCAATCGAGAATAAGCATCATTCAAAGTAGGAACCTTGTCACCCGCAAGTAAGTGACCCTTTACTGCCTTCAGATCATTATTCAAACCAGCCAAGAACTTGGAGACAAAAAATTCATTACGCTGAACCTTCAACTTGTCAATATCAGTGGTCAAGGGCTGAAAAACATTGAGTTCTTCCACCATTTCCGTGAATGTACTGTAATACTCTGAAAGAGATTTGTCAGACTAGCAAAACTGAAACAGCTTCTTATAAATATCATAAATTCTTGTCATGTTCTTTTCCTGGGAGTATGTTTCTCGCAAATCATCCCATACTCCCTTTGCAGTAGAATGGAACATGACATTAGCAGCCACATCAGGTTCCATATTGTTCCATAACAGATTAAAATAAGAGCATTCTCCTTCAGCCAATCATCATAACTAGTATCTGAAGATAAAGGTGGATCATAAATAGTATACTTGAGTTTTCCCTTGGCCATCAGGTACACCTTCACCGATTGAGCCCAAAGGAGGTAGTTGAAATTACCCTTGAGCTTGACGGAGGTAATCTGGACATTAATGTTGTCCGAGGGGAAGAGGCAGTAGTAGGGGTAGCAGTAGTAGGAGTAGTCATGTCTTTTGTCTCAGCCATGAAGATCTTCAGATCTGAAAACCAGCAGCCAGAACAGGACTAACACAGCATAGAACCGAGAAATTTTTTTTTTTTTTTTTTTTTTTTTTTAAGGAATGATGCTGCTGTTTGGTGTCGATTCTGCCTGAGAATGAGCACAAGTCAACTTCAAAACACTAGCCGCATGGGGAGGCAAAACAGCGGACAGCAGCAACTTCAATATCAACAGTAAATAAGCCCATAAGCAGGGGCAGCAGCAGTACACACTGCAGAAACAGGGACAGCAGCCATAAAAACAGGGAGGGAGAAGTCTCGACCTCAACCAGTACACATCCAAAGCAAGTATTAATAGTGAAGAGACCTAGTTGTACTTATATCATGATAACTAGGTCAAAACCAGGTAGTAGATGCAGCAAAAAAGGTGGCTGCACACCAGAGAAGATTACCACTAGGTCGAAATCAGCAGCGATGGTTTTTGCATAGCCAATCGATTTGATTTAGACCTCAATATTAAAACCTTGTAGCCAAAACCAGAAACCAGAAAAGAGAAGAAGAAAAGAAGAGAAGAAGAAGAAGAGATGAGAAGAAAGGAGAGATCGAAAACAGTCCCAATGTGAGATCAGCCTGCGATCAGTCCAGAATAACTGATCGTAGGTCTCTTAGATAGTATTTATTAAAGATATGGAGTAAGATTACAAGTATAACCCCAAACATAAAACCAAACCCTAATAGGAGCAAAGCAGGTCCGATAGGACAAGTATGCCCCCATCAGACCTGTCCAAAAGTCGCTAATACCATATCGGGATTAGCGCTGTTTTGAGAACAGCGACAATTCAAAACTCTCTTTAATTTTCCTCTCTTGCCAAGAAGAACTACAAAAACTCAAATTCTATAAATCAAACAGATTACCATAACACAGTATACCACTGAAATTTTTGTAAACTAAGCTTCATTTTTTTAATAAATGGATGTTTCGCCAATCAAAAATATTTCCAAATTTCTCAACAAAAGATTGTTAGAGGCAGACATGAGACATTTACATTTTCTTCCTTTTTTTTTTTTTTTTTTTTTTTGGGGGGGAGGGGATAGGTAGGCCCCTACTAGAGTTGAACTCATTACCACTTAATTGTGAAGTGTTGCCCTTGCCAACTGAGCTAGGGTTGAGATATTCACATTGAAGACTTGAAAGGATTCAACAGTTTGTGCAATGTGAAGAAAGAGATGCCAAGATATAAGTAATTATCAGAATAAATAAGCTAATCATATACTACAATCACCTGACTATGAATGAATCTGGTCAAGGTTTTGCATCCAAGAATCCGAACAGAGTCTTGCTTTGAATAATCCAAGAGTTCAACCACCACATTCAGTAGGCTGAGAGAGAAGTATGCCCTATAGAACAAAACACATCCATTTGAATTGTACTCAAAATAATGGCAAAGACATGCCAATTATGGCCTAACAACAAAAGAATGCAAACAGAACACCCTTTTTTTGGGGGGGAGGGGCCGAGGGGGGGTGAGGGGTACAGAATAATAGATAAGGGCCAAAAAAGCTAAGGTGTACAGCTTAATTAAGCAAGGGATGAGTATACCAGAATGCCAAAAATAAAGACTCTGCTCACCACATACAATTGGATCCTGCCCTATGGACAAACTACACAGTATGTCTATTCATCCCACTCTTGGCTTACGAGTCTGCTAAGGAGTTTGCCAACCTTGGTTTCCATGAAAATGAGATATTCCTCTGTTTACAATGATGTCTAGCCCTTCTTATCAGATAAGCCAATCTCCAAGGAATTTGTCCCTTTTGTGAAATCATTTAATAACCAGTGTTAAGTCCCCTTCAATAACATGATGGATCCAAAGGCCGACAATTGAAAATTTGAACCCACTGTATTAATGGTTGAACTTCGGCTGTATAGGAGTCTGCTGTTCCGAGGGCCCCTGAAATGAGAATGTTTCCCATATGGCAAACAGACCCACTTCTGACTACTAAAATAGGTAAATGCAGGTCACAGGGAATTTATTGAGAAAAACTTTCCCAAATAATGTAGTAAAAACAAAAGTGAAAAAGAGAAGAAGTCTTGCAACTCCACCATAAATTCCAAACAATGAGAATATTCAAATAATACCAAAATCTGGGTCAACCAAATGATATTGAATTCACTTCTTGAGTTTCCTTGATCAAGAAATGGAACCACCAAGTTCTAAGAATAAAGGAAAAGGAGCCTAGTTTCATTAGAACAATTAACTCCAAAACAATGTAGTTCAAAATCAAGAAAAATAGTATACTTACATCTGCTCCTTGCATCTGCAAAGCAGCTTATGGTAGGCTTCTGTGATGATACTGATATATTTGATGTGCTCCGACCGCAATTCTTTTGAGCACCTTTGTTCAAGATACTTGGCAATCTATAGCAAGCAAAAAGAGAGCAATATAATTTCAAGTAAGTAGAAGCTAATTATACTCAATTAACCATAGGAGGTTAAATTATGTTGAAAGAGGGCAGTACCTTTGGAATACGGAAGGGGTTTTTGGCAGCATATTCACACAACTTAACAATTTTCCGTTCATTTGGAGCACCTTCCTGCAAAATTAGGCAGCATGACATCATTCTCCTGGATCTTAGAAAAAACCAATTACTACTCCGTAGATATGCACCTCTCTTTCAAAGAAGGATACAAGATATCCAACATGGTAACCATACAAGCTCGACAGCCAAACACGTCTGTATAGGTATACTTCACTTATGTACTTCATGTAGGGAATCACCAGAGTCCAGCTTTCTTCTTCAAGCCACTACTATAATATGCTGTCTTCAAATGGCAGCATGTGCAGATACAGCCATAGAATGACGGATAGGAGCATTCTTGTTAGTTGTTACATAGGCATGGACAAGACGGCCACTCGTCTTAGTCTTAACATATTCAGTAAGTTAACCATTAGATTGAATGGCTCAAACTCATATTGCTTACATCTTTCCAATACTTCACACTCGTGTTTGAAAGCTTTAGCTAAAGATAAAAAGGTAGAAGCACCAGATAACATTTACTGATATCACATTTTTTTCCCCATTGAAGGAAGGACTAATCTAAAATTACACAAGTAATTTTTCCCAGTCATTTCCTTGTCTGAATAGAAAGCATTTCATTCTGACAAATAAGTTGAAAAAATGGTAGTGATTGTAGTTGTGGTAGGAGTATGAAGGTCACTCCTATATTTATTTAATTTTTTGCTAACAACGGGCATGAAGGCCTGACTAGTCCACAAGCCCATACTGACCCCACAACCACATGGATCGGTTCATACGAATGTGAACCGTTCAACTTTCACTTTAAACAGTGAATAACACTAAACACCCCATGGGAGTGACCCCAAGGAGGTAAAGGGGAGTTAACCCAGAACCATTGGGATTGCCAACTCCGCTACCCCTTGGGATTAAACCCACTCCTAAAATAACGCTAATAACATTTTTCATAAATAATAATAATGACATATCCACAACAGATGCATGGTTCACTACCTGAACCCACAAACCAGAAGGTGATAATACCATCCCATTTAGGTGTTCAAATGCAAGAGAATCAACCAAGTACCTTACGCAACATCTCAAATTCCAAGACCAAAGCCGCACATTTCAACAACCAGAGCATGGTATATTGGTTCGTAAACAAACACAGAGAGTAGAATAGATCAAATAAGAAGTTGTTAAGTGCTTACAAGAGATTTGGGGAAGATCTCAGCAAGTAGCTTCTTGTACCGTTTGACAGGTTGCCTGGATCTCGACCTGAAAGCAGGGCAGCAAACACACATGTTCCCGCAAACAGGAAGGATTCTTCGGGAGATGAAACCCATTCTCTGCAGAATTAGTAAAAAAACAAGAGAAGAAGAAGTCCTCTTAGAACTTAAAAGTTAACAAAAGCAACCAAAGAACACCAAAAATAAAAACCCCAAAATGCCGAACCCAGTACGAACAGCGACTCAAGAACAATTATCGAGCCGGAAGAAAAAAAACCCCCAAATGGAAAAGTTTGAACACTTTACTGTACACAATTCCTATTTCCTCCCAACTTAAAATGTAAGAGAAGTTGAGAAAATACTCTGCTTCTGCAGAAGAAGCTTCAGGGAGCAAAATCTCCCACCAACTTCCGAAGGTTTTTGGAAAATCAAAGATGAAATAGAACCCAGAAGAAGAAGTAAGCGCGTTATACGAGGAAGAACTGAGGGGGAGGGGGAGGGGGAGGGGGAGGGTGGAGAAAGTGTAGAAAAGGAAATCAATCACGTGAGATAGAGTCAGTTTTCTACTGAAAAAAGCTGTCAGAACTCGGGAGACCAAAACCCAACCTTTTTTTATGATTATGGAATTGAAAAATTCTCATGGTCCTGGCGGGATTCTATATATTTCCTCGTCTCTACCTTTTATTCTTCAATGGTGGAACTCTCTACCTTCACCTTTCATTGCAAAATCAGTTCAAACTCTCAAGTTGCAGTTAATTAAGATACAAATTAAAAGCCATTAATGGAGAACAATATTAAATCAAGAGGCAATCCAGGTGGCATCCAAATTGTTCCTAAGTGTTCTAAGAAAGTTGAAGGCTAAAAGCTTTAAAGGGAAAGAACCCACATTACTGCCTTGGCCTGGTTTGGACTTTGGACATGGAAGAGAGGTAAGAAATCCCTCCATGTCACTGAATTTTACATGGCATGGAGAATCATTGATTGGGTGTATTGGGTTGTTCTTCATTCTTTGCCTCTACAATTAACAACTGCCTAAGATAGGTTAGGGAGAGAGAGAGAGTTGACAAGCTATGCTGAATTAGAAACTTTTACCATGGGTTAGTCAAAAAGGTTCTTTGCTTTGGGAATCTCTCTAATTGAATTTGGCAAACGCATGGCAGATGATTTGCTGATGCTGAATTATTTTGCACCATTTCATTCGTTGTCAGTTCTACCAAAAATTGAGCCTTTCAGCTTCAAGTTACCTGATCGTTTAGAGTATACACCTTTGATATGATCGATATGATAACCGATACTGATACTTTAATCATTGATCTTTAGTAATATCTTAGCGTATCTCTAATATGTACGATATTCTTATATATATATATATATATATATATATATATCTTAAATTTAGTTGATCAATAGAGCAATTGATATCAATACTTTAATCCTTGCTAAGGAGTATGATTCAAAAATTCAGATCAGATCGATCATTAATCTGTATTAGTCGGATTGGAATGATATGGACTTTGATCGATCCCAATACATTGATATGATCCAAAGGTAAAAATATAATAAAATTTGTATTTTATTAAAAATATGGGTAAATCTATATGACACCGATCGATCCCAAGTTTTAGAACCTTATTAGTCAAAAGTTTGCCTACATATGTTAACTTGAACGGACCAGTTGAAACCTAAAATTACTTGGGGAAAAAAAAATCCTAATATTGATTCTATCAATTATTTACTGTGTTGGGCTTAAGTACTGATTGATTAATAATGATGCATCATCAGTGAAAAGTAGTGGCCCGATGGTTAACTTGACTTTACCATTTGAATATTGCGATCAATTAATAGTCAGTTGTTTGTAGTATGTTTAAAAACTGATTTATGACCCGTTTACAACCCAATTTACTAATCATCTTGAACTCAGTTATGGATTGATGACCAACTAACCAAATATAATCATATCCATGCTTTGGCCTACCAGCTCCAATTATTTCAATGGTGTGGGCCTCAAATTGGTAGGAACCGACTAGGCTCGGCTGATTCACACCTTAATGCATACAATGTCTCCATGGCTCGAGCAAAAGTGAAATTGGCACACCCATTGGATAACATGAGAAACTATGGTGATTTATGATTAATGAATGAAATATCTCTCAATCAAACATTATGGATTTTTTTTAGGGAAAATTTCACCCCCTTCCTTGTAGTTTATTGAAATTATATATAAGTCAAAGAGTTTGAACGATTTACATCCTCTCCCATGCAATTTATAGGTCAAATCCGTTAGTGATTGTTAATTTGAAACTGTAAGTTGGTGACTTCACCATTTTAATATCGAAAATACCCTTATAAAAGGTGAAGTTACTACTATGTCCTTCACTTAAAACCAGCAAAAAAACAGAAAATCCCAAAATCTTTTGTTCTTCTTCAACCTTTGGACTGGCAATCTCCGCTAGATGAGAGATGGAGAACAAATCTCTGGCGAGGCTCAGATCACACAGACAAACTTTGGTGAGTGAACACTTCCCCTGTTCCTGATATGTTCTGTGTTCAGACTGGGTTTGTGGTTGGGATGAGGTTGTGGCTTTATAAATCCCCTGTGCGTCGAATTTCCCCGATTTAGGGTTTTCATTATCGGTTTGTGGCTGGGTGGGTGCCACTGAATCTTCTTCCCCTCCTATTTACAATTCATAAACCTATAGCAGCATTTGAAAAACAACACAACTTACATGTGGCGGTTTGAAATATTGTAATTATTGGTTGATCAGGTTCATCAAAATTAGTTTGTAATGGAAGGTTTAAGCCCACTCAAAGCAGGAATATCAGTTCCAATTGGATGATCTTAACCTCTTAAGCCTGTTAATTTTCTGGGTAGCCCTGCTTAATGTCTACTTTTCTTACTTACTTCCAATAGAAATTGGAAAAATAAAAGGTTTATTCATAGAATAGTTAAGGGGGCGTTTGGTTCGAATTATCCATCGGATCAGATCCCATGGATTATGGATTCTGGATCTAACTCATATGAATGAGTTTCTTTGGAATCATTTCAACTCGGTAAAAAAACGGTTTGGTTACTCTGATTCTATCACTTGATTCTAAGTGGAAAACTGTTTGGTTACCCTGATTCTGTCACTTGATTCTAAGTGAAAACTGTTTGGTTACCCTGATTCTGGGCATTGATTCTGAGTGTAAAACTGTCTGGTTACCTTTGAGTCTTTAAACCCATGTTCTGTTGAAAAAAAAAATTCCCACAAACAAAACCTAAATATACAATTTGGTCCACACATGTACTTTATTTTTAATTTTTTTTTCCTTTTCTTTTTTATGGTAATATGTTAAAAAAAAAAAAGTGTAACCCTAAACCTTTAAGTCTAATAGTGTAGTGCAGTAATTTATTTTTTTTATTTTTCATTTTTATTTTTTTTATTTTTTGTAAATTGAAGAGGCAAAAAAGAAGAACATTACAAGACATGATTGTATTGTAGTTCATGTAATCGAAATAGGTATCGTGTACCATATAATTCAGATCTGAAAATAGCCCAAACCAGCGGATGATTTGGTTTATGGAGATAGATATGCTTCAAAGTGTTTATAAACAACAATCTCCAAGCAAGAAGCCAGTAATATAGGTCCTTAGGACCAAATGAGAGAAGAAGCACGTAAATACTCGAATATAGTACTGAGTCCATCCAGGTACTAGTAAATGCTAATTAAGTCTTTCTATCAAAAAAAAAAAAAAAAAATTAAAAATAGATAATGAACTCAATATCATTACAATGGCTTCAGACTTTTCTTTCTAAAAAGTTCCAAAAAAGTTCATCATACATTTTTGTTTAAATCAAGCTTCTTGACTACGTCAATAACATCTCTCAACATCCTCATATGACCCTCAGATTCTTTTATTGCACCGTTCAAGTATCCTTTGATATAATCTGATGAAGGGGAAGGAGATGATGAAGTTGATGTTTCTGAGCATAGGGACCTAGGTGGAGTCTGGTAAGTATCACAACTTGGGCTTGAACTTGATATCCATTCAAACATTCCACAACCTTTGTTTTCAACCTATAAAGCAAATATAATCATTTTATAAGAATACAAGAAAATAAACATTCAAATCTTAAACATCTGAAAAAAGTTTACAAAATTAAATTAAACAAAAAATTTAAGAAATTCATACCCCAGCTGATTGTGGACAACACCAAAAATATCGACCATAATTTGCACTTGTTTTCGCAGTTCTGACCTTACACTTACCGTTCCCACAGTCACACATCTTAAGATGGTCAACCCACATGAAGAAGTGGCAATTCATTGAATATTTAAAAAATTTCCTTCCAACATGTGACCCTGACTTAGAAGTGAAAACTGAGCAACCTTTCCCACAGTAATCACACTTTGCAATATCACAAGCGGATATATTCGATGTCATCCGTAAGTTAACACAAACATTTTCAATAGTCTATATGCATAGAAAATATTATTAAGTACACCCCCCATATGAGTGTGATGGACAAAAAATAGGAGACTTCAATGGCACGTAAACCAAATAAACTGGCTTCCTATGCGCTCCCTATTTATACCATACCAAATAAACCAAAATATAAATGGACAAATAAGAATGATGTTGTCCATATTTAAACCTTGAAATCATTCAGATAGAAACATATGAAGAACCATTGTCTTAACCTGTCTTAATACTACATTTAATCCATTGTCACAGACTTGACATAAACCAAAAGTTACTTAAACCAAACAGATACATTTTCTTGCTCAATAAAACCATCGTCGGATATCCATCCAAACACTTACTTTTATCACCTCAATTCTTCTCAATCTCTGGCAAGTACATCTCAAGCAGATTTCGCCTATCTTCTACTTTTGTTCCCAATAAGATAATGGCAGAATTCCGCTTGGCCATGAAATATTCCTTGGCCTCAAACTTTTGTTGAAAATTGAGGTCTGGAATGGCATCAACATCATCTATAATGGCTCTCCCAAATTCAGACTGAGATTCACTCATTACCATCTTCTCGATTGAGTTAGCAATCTGTTTCAATGGACTTACCACCTTTTCAGCTACACCCTTCTTCCTCTTTTCTCTGCCACTATTGACGGACCCACGAGGTCTTCCTCGCGAACGGCTGGTACTACCAATGGGAGTGGAAGGAACACTTTATTTTTCTTCAATAGGTTCATAGTCAACACCATCATTGTTCCCTATTCCCTCAACATGAGTACCTGTCACGTCCATCATAACTTCAATGGCAGCTTCAGAGGGGAATGTTGAATCATTCCCAGTTGCCATCTCTTTCCTTAGCAAAGCTCCAACTTCAAGGTGAATTGGGAGCACACTATGTTCCTTCCAATACTTTTGTTCTTTTTTCTAGCAATATAAAGGACAATGTCAATGTGCTTATGTTGTAAGTAAGAAAAAAAAAACACAATTATATTGAAAGAACAATTTAAAGAATCCCATTATACCCTATAATCATTCAAGAAGTGTTGAGGAGCATCAAATCTCATATCAGATGCATTCCAACCCAATCCACTTTGCTTCTGTAGGCCACTCAATGCTCTAAACCTTTGCTTCCAAATCCGGAAGTGGTTTCTCACTTGTTCAGAGTCGTAACTAGTAAATAATTTCTCCTTCAGTTGGTTGGCAATTTCAATGAACTGCTCCTTTTTCAGTCCATTATCTCCACCCTTACCACTCTTGTACTGCTTCAATACACACTCCAACATGTAATGAGAAACGGTGCTAGACCATGAAGCAATGTCCTGTGACCTACTATTAGAATCTCCTGTTGGTTCCATCACATCAAAACTAACAAAATACACCATATACAATGTGAGTATATTTCATTAATACCAAGTAATCATTAACACTTACTACTTGGGAAATTCATAAACCTAATAGTTGCTTAATAAAGATAATAGTCCACATACATGCATCCCACAGCACAAATTTGACACCAAGCAAGAAGCCCAATTACTAATTGAGAGATCCATAAACCTTGTACTGCAATTTAGTTAATAGTCCAGCAACATGCATCCCACAACACCAAAATTTAAACCAAGTAATAATAACAATTACTAATTGGGAAATCCATAAACCTTATATTGCAATTTATATAATAGTCCACATACATGCATCCCACAACAAAAAAAATTTAAATCAAGCAATAATAATAATTACTAAATACTGGAATCCATATACCTAATATTGCAATTTAGATAATAGTCCACATACTACAATAAAATCTGCTTCCAAGTATATTTATTCAGTCATCCCAAACTATGCAAAAAAAAAAAAAAAATTTAAATTTGTCCACATCAAAATTTACATTCCAAATTGCAATATTATCAATAACAAATATTCTAGTTCTTCAATACTCAATCTGAGTTGGACAAATCGGCTGCAACCCAATCAGCCCACATATGGTCAGCAATTTGTTCTCGAAATAGATCCCAATCACCATTCTCCAGCACATGATCCTCGCCATCAGAACTATCATCTTCAACATCATCGTTTACTTGGTGAGAGGTGGATTGGGTACTAGTACTAGCTTCTTCAACCTCTTCATCCTCTTCATCAAGCCATCGTTCTTCTTCTTCAACATTATTCTGTGTAATAATGTGGTTATGCAACAACACACATGCCAACACAATTCTGGCTTGTGTTTTGAAAGGATACTCTGGTTGGTTTTTCAGGATCTTGAATCTTGACTTCAGGAGGCCAAATGAACGTTCAATCACGTTTCTTAATTGTGAATGTCTCAGGTTAAACAATTCCTTTTTATCAGTTGGTGACTGATCAATATTTCTCCACTCCTTCAGATGATATCGAACGTTTCGATATGGACGTAAGAACCCCTGTTGGTTAGCATACCCAGCATCAACGAGATAATATTTACCTCGTGGCAACACCAATTTTCCGTCGCCGTCTCTGTGTAATGCATTGTCTAAGATTCGAGCATCTGATGCTGATCCTTCCCAACCAGAAAGAATGTAAGTATATTTCATGTCAAAGTCACATGCAGCAATAATATTTTGGGAAATATCACCCTTTCTATCACGGAACCTCGGATGGTCGCTTAAATGCACCCACGCAGGGATATGGGACCCATCTATGGCTCCGACGCAGTCCTTGAAATAAGGGTAAAATCTTCCTTCATTATTTGTTATCCGATGATGCACTGCGACACTTGGAGGTTTCAATAGTATCGGGTACAATTTAATGATTGCTCCCAATACAATGTTAAAGTACCTACTTACAGTCTCACTAGAATGTCCAAACTTGTGTGCAATGACATGATTTTTAACATTGTGTCCTACTGTATGTAGAAACATAACTAGTTGTTCATTCACTTGCACATATCTGCTATCCCTCAGTAGACCCTTCTCCCTAATCAAATGACTTAAACTAAAAAAAACCCTCTTGCTTAACCTTATTTGTTATTGACATGTTTTATCAGTGTGACCGATAATTCTCTCTGTTTCAATAATACCACGTAGGGGTTCACAACGGTATGGCTCTTTCTTCATATATTTTTTTATATACTGATCGACTGCTATAACAACAACAGTCGCTGCAAAGATTATGATTTTCCTTCGCCTCCTGTAGCCTTCATCAAACTCCATTGTAAAAGTAAATTTACATTTAAATTGAAAAAACAATAAATTGGTGCTATACAAAATTGGAAATGGTACTCATATTGTCTTCTACTCACCTATCTTGGAATCACTATACAAATTTGGAAATAAAGTTTTCAAATGCAATTCATGTTTGATGTAGAACAAAAAATTAAAAGATTCACACATGACAGAAGATAGGGGACTCTTCCTAAATCGTAACAGACATCAAGAGCTCATGTAATGGGGTAAAAAGAAGCAATGGCAAAGAAAAAACAAATTGTTACTGAGTACCCACGGGAAGGTTGTGAGATTCAACCTTTTTTTCTGCTTCCATAACATACCATGTCAGATATTCATCTGTCTACATGACCCAAAAACAGAACATGAAACCAAAATTCATGGGATTCATATTACTAGAAATAAACAAATAGAATCATAGTAATAGGAGCAGATAATTTTATGGGATTCATATTACTTATAAGAAATTGACTGAACTTATTTCTAAGTTTGTTTTTTCAAACCAATTTTGATATCTTAAATAATTTGATGTGTTGATTTTTTTTCATATCAGTTTTGATATCCTAAATAGTTTTCTGGGTTGATTTTCTACTTTTAACATTCCATTATGAGTTAACCTCCTGTCCAGTTTGGGGTTCCAGAATTTCTCACTTGATCATGAGGTAATAGCTGTTTCCAGTTGTCTGTGATTAGCTAAATGGTTACTTCTATTTCATTGTTTTCTTTTCCTGTAAAATTGACTTATTTTACACCTATATTTGTAAGTTAGTAAAGTTGGAATCTGCAGGTCCTATAAGTATGATAATTAGGAATTTTTCTCCTCTCTATCTGGTTCTTGACACCCACCATATGTTTCCGGAAAATTTGAATGGAAAGTAAGTTTCATTCACTTCTTGTTTGTTCATTTAAGCATTACATAATTAAGACTGACATTGACACAAATTAATAAATAAATTGCTGAAGAAATATTGATTATTTCTTAAAGACGTGTTTTAAAATCTTTCTCTGCAGGTATAGATCTTGGTGATCTAACCCTGATGCCATTTGCCAGCATTTTTTTTCAGTGCATTTGCAGTTTCTATTCATGCTTTATTAGGTCAAAAAGTTTGGAATATGCCTTAAGTCAGTGACATTAATGGTGATGGTAATCAATTCTGCATCTGGGAGAGAGGGAATGATAAGATAGTCATTACTTCTTGCGTTTAAAGAGTAGCATCTCTAAGTTGATATAATAATTAAGAAGAGTATCATGTGTTGGTTGATGTGATAAACATAGAAGAAAGTTTTGTATAACAAAATACTCTGGTCAGCATTTCCATATTCTTCTTAAGAATTTTTTTAATCATCAGTGAGATTCTCTGGTGACATTGAAACGTCTAAAAATATCATTTGGGTTTTTTCTTTTTGCACAATAAATTTTTCAACAGCAAAGATAAACAGCAAGAACTGGAAACCTTCAAGAAAATCATCTTGTGATTAATTTTTATGAGGTTTAAAAGAATTGGCTTGGAAGGGTTAGTTTTCTTCTTCACATGTACTGTATATTGAAATCCAGATACTGTCTACCAGTTTGGGAAAAACTCAGTTTTGGCAGAAATTTACAAGGAAAATTTGTAGAGCTGCCAGGTTTACATATCTTTACGCTGTATGCTACTCTTTGACCCTAGAAGCATGAAAACCTCATCCTTCTGTCTATGGTTCACTTTGTAACAGTGATTGTTGGTTTGAACATAAATCTTATTATATTTTCCATGATATCTGTGTGCATGTGGTTTAAATTAGTCCCTACTGAATTCTTGAGTTTGTGATGGTCCTTTTTTCCGCCCTCCCAAAACTCTACTTGGACTAATTCAGAGTCTGAACTTATCAAAATTAACTTTTAGAAATGGTTGCTTGGCTTGTTTCCCACTGTAGAGTTTCAGAAAATCATGTCTTTGAAATTTTTAATGGAGCTCCTGTTCATCGACTCTTGGTTTGTTTCCCATTGAGCTGGAAATCCAAATTCAGTGGCTTTGATGTTTTTTAAAAAAAGGTATTTTTAGCTATTGCATTGAAAAACATGAGGAATTTTTGTAATGTGACAGTAAATTTATTGTGCCTTGGCATCCTTCCTAGTTACTTTCAAATCAGTTCTTGTTGATGTTTTAAGTTAGATGCAATGAAATCAATTTTGTTTTCAATTATTCAACTTACAGTAAGAAACATATCACATAATCATATACTGTTTCACCATAGAAGAAGAAGAAGAAAACACTGAAACAGAATTTCCATTACAGTAAGAAACATATCACATAATCATATACTGTTTCACCATAGAAGAAGAAGAAGAAGAAGAGAAGAAGAAAAAACTGAAACCGAATTTCCATTACAGTAAGAACACTCATACGAAGAAGAAAAAAATCACATAAGCATCGAAATCTAACCTTAAATCAAGCTTCGATTCTAGTTCTTCAAACTTGGAGTCGATCGTCTGATTTGGAAATAGGGTAAACCCTAAATATGAAGTTTACAACCTGAAAAATAGAAACCGAACTTCAATAATCCTAATAAAACACAAATGTAGCCCAATAATACAAAGAAGAATACAAAGAAGAGGGGAATCTCACCTTCAATCAACTCGGTTTTAGGTGTTCTTCTCATATGCGAGCATCTGTCATGGACAGAGGGTAAATGTGAGAAACCCTAAACACAAAAAAAGAAGAAGAAAAAGAGAAGGAAGAAAGAAGAAAAATAAGAAGAAGAACAAGTAGAAGAAAACGAAGACGAAGACGAAGAGGAAGAAGAAGAAGACGAGGAAGAAGAAGAAGATGAGCGGAAGAAGACGAAGACGAGAAAGCAGAGGAAGAAGAAGAAGAAGAAGAAGAAGAAGAAGAGGAATAAGAAGAAGAAGAAGAATAAGAAGAAGAAGAAGAAGAAGAAGAATCGCAGAATCGCAGATTTACCTGTTGCTTCACTCGTCGCTGAACCTCGGTCGGACTTCACCGTCAGAATCGCTGGAAACCGTGGAAATGAACTCCAGTTGAATCCATGGCTTTTATACGAACCCAATAAACCGTGACTCGATTCCGGATTAACCTATTGAGGTTAATCCAGATGAATCATGGATTTTAGTTGAAATCCCTGATTCTACTGGCCACCATGACTCCGAATCGATTTTTCACAAAAATGAACCAAACGGTTTAAATTTAATGGGAAACTGATTCCCTGGGATCTGGTCCGATGGATAAATCGAACCAAACGCCCCCTTAGTAATCCAATGAATCTGATTGATGTCCCAGAAGAAGTAAAGAGGTATATTAAACAAAGTGTTCCCACTGTCTTGGAGTTTCAGATTCTTTATACTATAAGCCATTTGTCCCATATGAACTGGATGTCTGCAATAAAATTTCATCCTCACTTTTCAAACTTAATCAAACATAGATATACAATTACACCAACGTTTGCTTAGAAAATAACTAGAAAGATCGCAAAAGAAGAAGAAGAAAATCGGTAGGAGAGCAGAGAGGAGGAGGTGGATCAGAGGAGGCCGGACAATGACAAAATCAAACCCCAATATTTACTTTTAGTTATTGTCTTCTTCAACCAAGCAATTCCCCCAAGGTCGCTAAAATTGCTAAAAAGATTGCTTGCTGAGATATAGAAAAAAAAAAAATACTACTTGCATAGGTGTCGCGTCCACCTTCTCCATTGGTTATCTCTTTGGGTTTTGATTTCTACATGAGTATAAAAGGGTATAGTGATCCCCTCAAGATTATCTTTATTAAAGGGGTAATATAGTATTTTACTGTATAAAAATAACATTAATTTTGGTAAAAATTACTAAGGGTACCAGCCCTCCACTTTCTAAAAGAAAAATAAAACTACCACCCCTCAATCTTTTTTCATAACCCCTTTAAATCAAGTAAATTATTTTCAACTGTTTGATGAGACCAAATATATTCCCGTCCTTAGCACACCTAAAGAGTATCCACACTACTGATGGCCAATCGCCAAAGTGGCACCTCGGCCCCTCCTCATGCCGAGCAGCCACCTCGACCCCTCATCATGCTGAGTAGCCACCTCGTCTTAGCTTGCGACCGACCTGTCACCTTGGCTCGGCACAACCAGGCAAGGCGCCCAGAAACGTGCACGCATCTACTCCTACATTTAAGGAACTGACCTCTGATTATAGGAGCAAGACCACGCCACTACACGTCATCAGAGGCATCCACCCCTCTCACGACTCACACCTTCGAGATAAAAGAAGAATATTCTTGAAAGATGCCTTGAAATGTGGAATATTCCTGGAACCAGAGACTCATTATCCTTAAGGACTCCACATCTAGTATGACACTTCATGAACGTTTCCTCTTTCTCTACTTCATCAGCAGCCTATAAATACAAAGGTAAGCCTCCATTATGGGGATCAATCACTTATTTATTGAATAACTCTCTTGAGTATCTGTTGTGGAAAGATCTGACTTAGCATTGGAAAGTCCTTTATCGGGTCAGTCCAGCCCTCTCCTATCTTATCTTTCATGTAGATTTACTGTAGCATTAGGAACTGCAAAGAAGATCGGCTGGTCAATTTTTACCGCATCATCTCCCATTAAAGAGTCATTCATCTTAAACAGGAGGATGGAGGTTGGAATGTCAAATCCACAGTGGATCTAAGAAACAAAACAAATATCGATGGTTATTGATTCAATTGATTTTGATAAATGGAGAGTGGCTTTATAAAAATTACAAGACAAATTCAAGTCTATAAATGATCAATAATTCCCCCACGTTTCTCTATACTCTATGGACTCAATATGAACTCATTTTTAAACACACACCCCCCCCCCCCCCCCCCAAAAAAAAAAAAAAAACAAAAGACAAAAGGCGAAGGGAAAATCCCTTGAGTATGGGTATGGGAAAGTTTAGCAATTTTTTTTTTTTCAAAAGTTGAGTGTACAGTGATCCTTATGGCACTGGTTTACATGCATGAACATATATTGAGTTAATGCCAATCTCAATTTTAGGAATCAGTACCATGACCGATATTGACACCTCATCAATATGGATCAACGTATACAAAATGAGGCAACTGACATGATCGCCAATATTGTGAACTAAATTTTACACTCATTAATTGCAGGTAGGGGATGGTTAAGTTTGTTCATCCACACGATATCATACATTCCTTGACAGTGTGCCAGGAGATAATTATTCTTTGATGAAACTAGTAATGGTTGAAGCTAGAGGTGCAAAGTTTGTCCATATGAGCCCAAGGCCAACCTAGACCCATTCCGAGCCTGATAAGGCTTAGTTTTCTTCTTTCTTTACTTTCCTTCGCATCCAAACATAGCCCTATGTGAGGGTGTGCTATATTCCTAGTTATTAAATTCTATGAATTATTCACGAATAATTTGAGGGTGTGCTATATCCCTAGTTGTTCAATTCTCCGAATTATTCGGGATTAATTCTACCGAACATAAATTTACCGAATTTTATGAATAATTCTATCCGAATCAAATAAAAATATCTCGAAATTTATAGACTTTTTTTAAATTCACGAATAATTCGGTCAAACTGAATTGTATCCAAATTATAACCTAATTTTATCCCATGTTAAAAAAAAAAAAAAACCTTTGTCTTGACTAAGTCAATAAACCTTTAGAAATAATGTGGTTATTATGTATTTATTATCCTAATGTTACTTTTTTTTTTTTTTAATAGAAACCGACAAAGCTTATCTTTCCTGAGGTAATCTCACACTTCTAACACGACAAAAAATCTCTCACCCCATTTTGCTTTGACTAAGTCTTACTGGGGTTACTCTCTCTCTAGTCTTTAAGGTAAACATGCATGGTGGGTGACGTGGGTCCCCAGTTATTAAATTATTCGAATTATTCACGACTAATTATACCGAACAAAATTTTACCGAATTTTACGAAAAATTATGTATGAATCCGAATCAAATAAAAAAAAACCAATAATTTTATATACTTTTTTAAAATTCACGAATAATTCGGCCAAACCAAGTTTTATCCGAATTATAACCTAATTTTATCCCATGTTAAAAAATATATATATATATATATATTGAATAAGTCAATAAGGCTTTAGAAAATAATGTGGTTACTATGCATTTATTATCCTAATGTTACCTTTTTTTTTGTTAATAGAAACCGACAAAGCTTATATTTCTTGAGATAATCTCTCACACTTCTACAAAAAAAAAAAATCTCACCCCATTTTGGTTTGACTAAGTCTTACAGTCGTTACTCTCTCTAGTCTCTAAGGTGAACATGCATGGTGGGTGACGTGGGTCTAATTGAATTTGTGCTAAGTTCCCCCCTCTCAGTCTCTATTTATCTGATTTAACTATTTGAGTAATAGGAAATGAGTTTATAAAAAAAAAAAAAAAATATAATATTTTTTTCTTTAAAATTTAAAATTTCAAATTTGATATCATTTGTATGTTATATACATATGATAATTAATAGATAATATGAAACAAGTATTGCAAATATTAAAAATAACATCCGAATTTTTTGTCCGCTTTTTATTTTTGTAAACGAGTAATACCCAAATCCGAATCCGAACCCAAATTTTATTATCTCCGTTTTTTTGACCAAATCGTTGAATTAATAAAACACATTAATCCGAATAATTCTTCATCCGAATAATTCCCCACTCCGAATTTAACAACTATGGCTATATCTGTCTGCGTGGACATAATTTTCTCATTTTATTAATATAAAACAAGAAAAAACCATTCCCCGTTTAAATTAATGGAAAATGTTCTATTCTACACGGTCCAGAGTCTCCAGACCCAAGTGACGGTGCGTTTCCTTCGCCACTTCGACCCTCTAGAAACATCGAAACATGGAATTCGCGCCCACATTTTAGTTTTTACTCCCCCAAAAGCCAAAAGTCGAATTCAAATTTCTGGATCTCCTTTCGTTTGCGGTTCTTCAACTCCGGGAAATCATGGCTAGGGTTCCCAGCAAGCATAATCGTGATCAAGCGCCGGTATGCTCTCGTTATCCATTATTTCTTTTCCATTCGCTTTTACATGTTCGATTCTTCGGATTGATACAGTTCAGTAGTAATCTGTAGAGGGTTTTATATACGACAATGATGAATCATAATACTGCGGGTATTAGAGTGAATTCATAACATGGGTTCCTGGAAATGAAAATGACATGCAGTGAAATCTGTTGTATTTTATTGAGCAGATGAGTCAGAATTGCAGAAACTGATCATATGTTTAACGCACAACTTCCTGCATTTCTCTTGATTTCCGTTGGCGTTTCCTTACCTCAGGATTTCCAGGGATTTTTGAACGACTTGCAAGACTGGGAGCTTTCGCTAAAGGAGAAAGACAAGAAATTGAAAGGTCAAGCTCAGGGACAGAAAAAAGCGGTAACACACATACTTCACCTAAATTATCCATTTGCATTATGCCTGTTGTCTTCAATTACTATAATCCGCTATTCCGTTGTACCAGCGTGACCCCTAATTTGAAGACTATGCCACGATACCAACTTCCCTTTGATTTATTGATTATGAACTCAAAAGAGAATCCAGTGCACAAAAACCAAAGCAGAAGTGAAAGAGGAGAAGTGAGTGATAACTATATGAGCTACAATTTTTTATGCAAGACTCGCATTCTTAATGTTGAACTTAAGACTAACGCATATTTACCCAATTACGGATTAAGAAATTCCAAAGAGTGGATGCCAAATTTAATTAAATCTTCCCATTGACTTAACAATACAGATGCCACAACGGTCCAACACCCTCTGACATATTCTAGGCAGCTTGACATTGGAAGTCATTCATTCATATCTTTAGAAAGTTAAATGAATAAGCCCCCTATAAATGGGTTCCAAAATCAAACCAAGCAAATAACTGGTGGCCTCTGAAAAGCTTGACCTGGAAAAAGGTGGCAAAATAGACCTAAGGGTCAAAACCCCAAAAGGGATACCTGATTCTTGACTTCTTGTTGGAAGATATTGAACTAGAGTCCTAGGTTTAATTCTTCCTTCCATGCTCATGCATCATATCACCTCCTCAAAACGGGCTCTATTTAAGTAAAATATCCAAGACTGGAAGAGGGAGTTCTTAAATTGAAAATGTTTCACATATAATCTTGCGATATTATGTCATTAAAACCTTGTTTGCTTTTCAAAAGTATCTTGTTTTTGGTTGTTACTTTTCAAGCACAGTAGAGTTTAATTTCAAATTCATTTCCCCCAACTTATTATTTATCATATATGTTTAAATTTATTTCCATAATTGGTATTTGATTAGTTGTTTAGTGTGGTTTGTTATGACCTAAAGTTCTGTTTAATCCAGTTCATTGATGCCCCAGTTTTCATAGTTTCTTATAATTAAGTTTCATCAGTTTGACAGTTTATATCTCGTTAGAAATCACTGGGAATAACTAAAGAATTAAATCATAAAAATATATAATGCTTCTGAATTATTTTAGTGTCAGACAGTACACTTGTGGAATTTGCTAGGTGTACAAGTTCATTTTCTTCGAACAATAGTTTGATTATTTTATGGGCCTTCTTACACTGAGGGAAAGTGTGAAGCATGCAACTTTCTACCGGGAGTTTGTGTCATCTGTGAGACAAAGATAATGAAAGAACACATAGGTTTAAATTTCATTAAAAATTGAATTTTAATTGTGTTCCTCATCCAACCTCTGAATCTTTGTACTACTATTATCATATTTGTCATGGCGTCTAGGTGACCCAAGGCGTTGGAATGAGGCCTGGACACCAAGGTGTGGCCTAGGCGATTATGACTATTATAAAGTTTTAATGAGTTTATTTAGTATTTTTCTCATTGACTACTAGTACTTTTTCTAGGGTCTGTGTGTGTGGATGATTTGTTACTCATGTTTTTTAATGAACATTTATGAAGGTGTCTTCATCTCGGGATACTGGAAAGTTTGGTGGAGATAAAGAGCTCTCAAACAAAATCTTACCAGCTGATTATTCGATAAAAAATGCACACGGATATGATTTCGCAAGAAACTTTGGTGCAATGAGCCATATGTCAAGTGGCTTTTTGGATGAAGAAAATTCTCCAGATGCAGCTTCAGAGAAGGAATTGGTATTGCATATAAATTTATTGATTTGTTTCATTATGGATGGAGAAGCCTATCTATTGGCTAAGGTTTGCCATTTTGTCCCCATTCACAGGGAAATGAGTATTTCAAGCAGAAGAAATTCAAAGAAGCAATTGATTGCTATTCGAGAAGCATTGCATTCTCACCTACGGCAGTGGCTTTTGCAAACAGAGCCATGGCCTGCCTCAAAATCAAAAGGCCAGTTGTACTTGCTGATTTGTTTTCTTAATCTATTATATGCGATTTTTCTTTCACATATCATAATTTTTATGATCCTGTCTTATTGTGCAAAAGTCAAATGTACAGGATTTTTGCACACCCCTGAAAAGTTATTTTCTTTTTACCTCCTTTTTTTTTTATAGATTTGAGGAGGCTGAGAATGACTGTACAGAAGCCTTAAATCTAGATGATCGCTATGTAAAAGCATATTCACGGCGTGCAACAGCCCGAAAAGAACTTGGGAAGTATAAAGCATCCATGGAAGGTATATGAAAAACTGAAATATTATTTTATTTTCTATTTCAAAATCTAATGTGTTTCATTAATTAAATAAAAAATTACCTTTTGTGCTACTTTGCTGGTGTTATGGAGAACTCCAATTATTGTAATGAATCTTATGATTTACGAATTTACATGATCTAATATGAATATCTAACTACAGATTCTGAATTTGCACTGAGGCTGGAACCCCAAAACCAAGAGCTAAAAAAGCAATATAATGAGGCAAAAGGATTGTATGAGAAGGTGAGAATTTCTGCTACTATCTTGATATGTAACATCTGATGTTTATCTTTGCTTTCTTGAAGGTCCCTGTATGATGTTCTTTGGTTAGGGGATCCCCAAGGCTGGGCCAGTCTTACCGTCCATTAAATTTTTGAAATTTTCACCAATATCTCTTTGCTTTCTTGAAGGTCCCTGTATGGATCCCAAGGCTGGCCCAGTCTAATCTGTCCATACGATCTGATTGTCATCTCCTTGTTGGGCTCTTCTCCCCCAAAGGGGGGGGGGGAGAAGATACATGATTTGGGACCTCTGATAACTCACTATGTTGTTAACATTTAAGAGGAATGCTCTGTCTTCTCTAATTGAGCATTAAACAATATATCTATTGATTATGGTGGTCTGATTAGTGAAGGCCTTTGTTATGACTTGTCTAAGATGTAGCCCTTTGGGTTGGTTAATTCAGACTGATGAGATATCTGCTGTCCAAGCTATGGATGTTGGCAATACCCAAAAGAAACATTGTAGGAGTGGGGTTAACTTCATTTGAATAAAGCGTATGTGCAACTTCCGTAGTTTTAATTTCCTTTTACCCATTTTCATATTTCTTTTTTGCACCCTTCTAATCTAGTGCCACAACCAAAATCCTGTTCCAATATACAAGAGTATGGAAAGCTGCTTGGCTGGTTGGTAATCTTGACTAAGCCACCTCCTTACTTATTGATCCTTTTATTTTTTGTCCCGTACCTTTTGTATTAATTTTCTCTGCATGTTGTTTTGCTTGATACTGAAAGTGATCAAATTGAAAACATTGTTGGTTAATCCTATTGTATCCTTTGTTTTTCACCACTACATACAGCAGGAAGGATTATTTTGATAATTTATTCTAGGGTAGGATTACTTCCTCGCTTGGTGCTTACATGGATCTGGAGTTCCTTTTTCCTATGTGCCATCATAGATCTAGAGGTTTGTTTTTCATGTCGGCCATTTGTCCTTGGGAAGAAGCATATAATTTATTTCCTCCCATGGCTTTCCTGACCTTTGGATTGTGGTGATGCTAAATATTGAAACCTAGGAAAGAAGTTACTTCATAAGAGACACCACCAACTATAGGGCCATCATACACTCTTACCCCACAACCTGAAAAAATTCATAATAGATAATAACTCACTACGTGATTGTCTTATAGCTTCCATTTCAACTTTGCAACAGATATCAAATTTGTGGAAATATTCTGCTTTTTATTTGTGCTGAACATGCTAGTATGACCTAGTTAATTTCTTGAAACCTATGCTTGGTAGATTAACATTTGATTGTGATTAATGAAAGTGACCATGTAGCTGATCTTTTGGAACATCCTGTCCAGGAGATTCTCACAAAGGCCTCTAAAGTGGTGAAAAACTCCATTCAAAGGGCACCGCAAGTTGAATTCAAAGGTGATCTTCGGAGTGGTCATTTGGTCTCTAATACCTCTCCAAAGATTGAATTGGATCACAACAAGGTGACAATAATTTTGATCTTCCTTCCTCAAAGCCTTGAATGCATGTTGTGGAATTTATTTTAAAAAAAAAAAAAAAAAGTTTTGTGATATATCAAAAATGACATAGGGTGTTCATCTTTTTTATTTTAATTTTATAATGGGTACACTATAGAAAGGGGGGAAGGGGGGAGGGGGAAGGTAACAGCCAGTAGACTCGAATTCGAGATCTCCTGTTTAGCCTGCGCTTATCACACCACGATCTCACCAACTGCACTAGGCAGTTGTTGTTGGGTGTGCAACTTGGGGTGGTCTGGATTGGGCAATTGATGAATTTTAAGTAATGCCAGGCTTGAGGCCTAGCTTGATGTATTTCAGATTTAAGGCGGAATTTCTCATGGCTAGTATTTTTTTCAATCAAAATGTTGTTTGCAGACCCCAAAAAATCACGTATTCCTCAGGTCATTCTCTCTCCATGGCATAAGTTTCAGCACTATGGTCCTATGCCATGTGGCAGAAAAAGAAAAACTGAAGTTCATTTTTGTACTGCACGACTGAAATTCTAGGTGGGCAATGGGGATAATGTGGACAATGAAACTTGCCAAATGGCCGACCCAGAAATAACTACTTACAGGCCATATATGGGTGGGTTAAACTTGAAGTAGGAGGACAACGATTGCTGAGAAAGATAAGTAAGTGCACCTATGATGTTGGAACAATATTTTGTACATCATTGATATTTTAGAATCCCTATTGCAGGAGAACAATGTGAAAGCTTGGGATATAACTATGAGGAATGGAAGCAGCAGTGGGGGACAAGAACCTGATGGATCTCTAGAACATGTCACCCTGAGTTCCACAGCAGGCAATTCAAAGGTTTTACCATGAGATCTTTGATTTCTGTAGAGTGCATTTTATTTTTATTTTAATGACGAGGAGTGAGTTCATGTAATAGAAGACCTCACAACGATCTCACTGGCAAAAAATTTCGGCCCAAACAAATGAGGAAGTACAACAAAAGGTGACACTAGATTTATGAGAATGCCATTGTAACGCTAAGGCAGTTTTGTAATTTTAGGAACTTCTCTGGCCTTTTTGAGTTTGAAACTTGACCAGTGAGATGTGTGTGATGTTCTATATCACATCTAATCATGGATCCACTTGCATCTATCCATGTATGCCACATGGCAAGTTTGAAATTTGGGTGAACCTGTAAAGTTCACCAATCCGAGTGAGTGTATAGATCCCCTCACCAAATGAAAAAGACCACACAGTGTGCCAAATAAATTAACTGCTATCCAACTGTTGGATTCAAAATTAAAATATGTTATGGTGAATCTGGTGACTAACTCTTCTCCAATGGTATCTACTGTCTAAAAAACTCTACTTTGTACAACTTCCTACTTTGAACAAGGAAATTCTACTTTGTACAACTGAACAAGGAAAAAACTTTATGGCCTTCATCTTATGCGTTCTCATTTATTTTATCTGTTTACCTTCTCCAAGTAAATGCCCTATCACATATTGCAGTTTGTGACAATTATTCCGTTCCACCCCCCAACCCCCAATTCCTGCTACTATGGAAGCTTCATTTTGTAATTTTTAGAAATTTTCCCTACAAAGCCTTTTTGGGCTCTAGAATTTTGTGTTATTTCTTTCTTCTTGATCCATTCTGCAATTTCCTCTAACTTGAACTATAACAGAGAAGTGCTATTGGTCCTAAGCAACAACAGTTCAGGATGTCAGTGCAAGAACTTGCTTCAAGAGCTGCTTCTCGAGCCATGGCTGGAGCTGCCGAAAACATTACACCACCAAAGTCAGCTTATCAGTTTGAGGTTTCGTGGAGAGGGCTATGTGGTGATCGTGCACTACAGGCTCGTTTGTTGAAGGTTTGGCAGTAATATTTTTTATATCCTTGTCTGCATCAGCTGTCATGGCAGATATAATGATGTCTATTGCCCATTGAGGGAAGGCCTCCTTGACTGGTGTCTTGGCAAAGCAGCCCATTATGGTCCTTTATCTGCCTTGTGGAAGTTTTGTTAGTGCTTAAATTTTGGGGACGTGTGTATGAAAGTGTACTAATGTGGGAAGGTTTGGTAGAGATAACTTCTTCCATGTGTCAGAATAATGCTTTGATTGATTGTTGTAAAAGCTTTTTAG